>NC_060150.1:23635131-23644255 GCF_021292245.1 Micropterus dolomieu
TTAGAATTAAGTACTGCAGTTGTACATTTGAAATACCTTCCTACCTTTCTGATAGGAAGCCTTCTTGAGGTGGTATAAAACATTTCTTCTTATATTCTGATTTGAGTTGTGGACAACTATGACCACATGAATTAAAAAAATTAAACATTTCACTGCCCAAGTCAGCTATAACACAAGTCTTGTTCATCAGACTACATGCTGTACAGTATTTGTGGACAGATTTTGTCCCAGGATTTATTATGCATTTCTTCTTCTTCGTTGCATGATTTAGAATAATAAGGTGAGAAATGGGTCTATTCTGAGTTCATCCTGCACTGCAGCAGCTAATAAAGTCCATTTAATCCCAAAAACGCTTTTCTTTTAGGCAGGCTGGAGCAGAAAACAACTCACCTTTCTCAAGTTGTACAGTAATGTCACATGTGTATGAAGGTTGATCAAACAAGCTAATCTTAAATGTCAAAGTAGAGAGGAGCCTAGTAGGCCTATTTATTTTCATTCATTACACAATATGAATAAGCTATGCAGACAGAACATCTTTTTCTTCTGTTCTCTACTTGTTATCGTTACACAGTATTAGGGGTGTGGGCTGTATTAAAAGTATCCACTGTTCTCCCATGCTCTAACACACAGTAACGATGAAATGTGTGCTGTACCGATTTATATTCATAGCGGCAAGTGCTATGTAGCTCCACATAGCGGACACAGGAAGTGACATATAACACCTTCATGCGGCGTCATAACCGCGTAGGAAATTCACAGCCGCACCGGCAGAGCTCCAGAATATACAACTCGGCCGGCTCACACGCGGACGCGCTTACAAGTGCGAGGGCCCGCCCAACGCTGCTTGCAGCTTTAATTTTTTATTTTTTTTGGTCAGATTTAAGATCAAACCATTTTGTAAAAACTTAATTACATCTACCGCCTTCTCTGTATTAGTGATTTAATTCCATGCAGCAGTTTTGTTAGCTGCTTTGTATTCACTGCTGACTCTACTAATACGTAAATGTACATATATTAGGTGGGTGGTGATGGCGCATAGATAAGATGCTTGCCTTTGGTGTGGGAGACCTCGGTTCAATTCCCACTATAACACATTGTGTCCCTGAGCAAGACACTTAACCCCTAGTTGCTCCGGAGGTGTGCGACTCTGACATGCATAGCGATTAAAATAGCGTAGCGATAAAAGCATCAGCTAAATGTAAATATATAAACAGATCATAATGTATCAATAAAAAACAATCCATGCACACACATTTACAGGCCTACAAAAATACATATAATTTAAATACCTCTGGGTAGTGTAAGTGCTTCGAGGCTTTCCATAAAGTACCTAATGCAGTGTCTAATACACAACTTTGTGCATCCAGTTAGGAGACAATGCTTGACTACATTCACCAGCCTGAGCCAGGTGGTTTCTGATTACGTTAAATAGCATTTCTTATTCAAGTCAACTGAAAGGTTTTCAATGTCAGCTAGCATGTTGAAAGGTCAGTGGCAGGCTCAGCACTGCTAATTAACTCCAATTGGTGAATGTCAGAACGACAAAGGGCAATGCTAATCCCCAGTCCTGCCTAAATAGGGATCTGAGGGGGAGATATCTGAGACCGGGAGTGAGGTGAGATGTGTAGAGGTGTGTATGGGTTAATACATTGTATTAATACATTCACTTTCATATGCCTATGGAAAATGTGTAGATTGAGTGGGTGGTGTTTTTTTTTTTTTAAATGTCTAATTTCAGGCTATAGACATTTGTTTCAATTTCCTACACTTTTTTTATTCTACTTGTTCATTCTCCTTATTAAGCTGAGATGCAGTTACTTGTTTTTAGCTGTAAACAAAAGTATATTCAGCCCATCTGAATGTGAGTACTAGCGATATTTTAGTCTTCAGATTAATTTTCATGGAACAACATTGTTTATCAAAAGAAACCTTCAGTTCAAATGTTCATCAGCCTGGTACATGATTGTCCTCCCAAGAGGAACAGCATCAGTTGTTTAGATAAAAGAGAGCCATTCAAGAAATGAGGGTTCTTTAGATAGATGTGTTAAGAAATTATATAAATTATGTATAATGTGTTTTTGAATATTATTGTTACTTTTTCATTAATAAACAACAGCCACATGAAGAAATGAAGTGCTTCATGATGTCTCATACTCCTGTAATACATTATTTTACATCTTGGGAGGGATGGCTCATCTGGACTAACATACCAAAGTAAATGAAGAAATTCTCAAACACTATCACATCTAGTGCATCAAGTATGACCACTGACAGATACCAGGACAATGTAAGCCTCACTGTTTCTGCACCACAGTCCATTATAAACCATAAGTTTACAAAGGAAGAGAGAATCAAGGCTCCTCTCGCTTTGCTGAATTAGATAAGCAATCTGCAAATATTACCAAAATGTCTTTTGAATTTTTTGAAATACAACAGAAACACAAAGTAGTACTGACAGCCATAATTTCAGCTTGTGGTAAAACGGTGCAACGTTTTAATGGGCATTTAGCATGTGAAAGTATAAATGACATATTTGTGTGCAAAGTGGAAAGCAATATCCAGTAAAAGTTTTTAATGCAAATTCGGAAAGTATTTATTATTGGTCACTTGATCCACGTAACAAAGCCATAACAGAGCGCTGGAGAAGAACTACATGAAATTACAATCCTAAATGTCACCGTTTTATTGCCAATTAGCGATCAGCTGGTTTCCTAAATGTAACGTACAAAGCCACAAACACAGCGCTGGTGCGGGTTAGATGAAATTAATCCAATTAACATAACAGCACAAGCCAAAGCACAGCGCTGGAAAATAAACCAATCCAACTAACAATAAATGTTTTTCTACCAGTCAGTAAAAGTTTAGCTTGCATGCTCTAAGCTAACGTTACGGTTTTATTGCCAATTAACGTTACTGATCAGCTGATTGTCTCGCTAAGTAACCGGCAAAGCCAAACCACAGGCTGAAGTATAAGTAGGCGCCATGAAATTAATCCATATTCCACACCACTGACCGGGGAAACGTGTCACGGCTCTCTGTGATTATGGCCAGCTTCTAGCTAACGCTATCGAACAACAATTTTCATTTGCATCGCTAAAGTCTGACAAAGTTAATTACCTGTCCAGCAGAAAACAGACAACTTCAGCACTGCTTTGAAAACATCCGTCCCACATTAACATTATAGCCTTCTATTTAGGAAAATCCACAAAATCCGTGATTTCTGCCGTCAGCTGTCTGTCCCGACTTCGTCTGGCTTCATGATATAAAGATCCACAGGCTGTTGGCTCTCGTGCTAAATAACACGTGTGTACTCCTTCAGTTGTCCAAATGTCACTTCTCTTCTTACTTCTAATAAACCAGAAGACTACTCGGAGACTGTATATTACTATTATTATTAGTCCTTCTTCTTCTTCTTTGTATGTATTCAATGTGACAAGCAGAAGAACGCCGTGATGACAAAACACTCTCTGTGGCGCTGTTTGTTCGTTGACGGCTACGGTAGAAACATGGCGACAAAATACAGTGACCTCCACAGCAGGGTGTGCCCAGGGTTATGTAGATATAAATGTCTCATTCTAAGGTAGTAAAAATATAATGGTTCATTATGTAAGGTCTTTATACACCACTGAAAACATAGTTATGGATCTTATATTGCATTTCTGTCAATAGAGCCTCAGAAATATTACACACCGGACCTTTAAGTGCTAATTCGTTGGTGATTCACATGAATTAAATCAAACATTTATTGATGATATATTGAACATTTGTTACATTGTTATTGAGGAAAATTATATTGCGATAATTATCATTATTGTTTTATTATCGCACATGTCAATTCCGATGATTTCCAGTATGACTCGCTCCAAAAATCCCACAGCATTGCGGCCTTTAGCCTCCTCGGGAAGACAGAGCATGTCGTCATCCTGTTCTCTAGGTCGTCAACTTTGTCTATAAGGGACTGTACCTCCTTCTCCAGTTTTATGTGTGGTGGCGTCTTTAATGTTGGTCTCATTTGCTGATATGCGTCCCTCCATTTCTTCGACGTGGTCAGCTAGCGTTGATATTGTCAGTTTTAGAGCGTTTTAGCATCTATCTTTCTTGATAATTCTTCCTTGCTTTCCTGAATGGCTACCATCACTGCATCAAGAGTAGGGCTCCCACTTTTAGGAGAGCTGGTCGCCATTTTGGTTGTGTCATTCTGTGATGCCTGCTTGGGCAAGTGGTCAAGCTCTGCTGACACCTCCTTGCATATACACGTTTCAGTTTTTGGTGCACTGGTTGTTCACTTGCACCTTGTGGATGAACCCCTTCACACACCCAAGGTGGTGGGCATGACCAACATTGTACACCGTGGACTTGGGTCCTGTAGGGGGTGCTTTAATTATTATAATCCATGTTGCAACACACTTTGCCATCAGTGATACTGATCTCGAGTGTTTTAATCAGATCCAGTTCCAGTAAAGGGGATGCCATTTTAACTATGTAGAAGGAAGCAGGGACTGGCTTAGTTGTGGATTTATACCTTGGTGAAATGTCCTTTTTCCAGTTATTACAATTTACTGATACAGCGGGACAGTTTTTATCTGAAGCCAAGTGCTTATTAGATCAACATCTGAAACAATGGCATTGCTGCTGGTTACCACTTGCCTGTTGCTGAAGGCCTTGAGTGACTGCGGGTTCTGCTGCTTTGACTGGCCGCGGTCCTCTTTCCTGCATTCTTAAAGAGGTGGTATTATGCTTTTTGGCTTTTCCCCTCTCCTTTATTGAGTTATGTATCTTTTTTTGTGCATGTAACAGGTTTGCAAAGTGAAAAAGCCCAAAGTCCAGCCCAAAGGGAGTTCCCATCTCCCACAGAAAGCACTGCTCTTGAAAACAGCTGGTTTGTTGTCCAGCCCTTCACTTCCTTTACTTGTGACGTCACAATGAAAACGCGTCCTAAAGCTTGCCAAGCGGCTAGCGGGGTCAGACACACCCTCAAACCAAGCTAGTCTGAGCGGAGGCCCTTTGGCTCAACTCGCCTTTGTTTGGTTTTCTGTTGTAGAAATGTTGTACCTGCTTCCAGGTACTTTTTTTGTATCACCTCACCTCCGTCGAGGTTCCAAGTGAGCTGAGAGATACTAAAATGTAACGTGAAAACATGACAGACTGCTGATTAGTCAGAGAGAATCGGCACTATTCACTGCATCATCATTGCGTGCGCCAGACAGAGGCTAGCAACAGAAAGTTTTATATTTTACAGTTTTCATATGCAATTTCATCACTAAATCCACTTCTAAGAAGTTTTGAGGTGAGAAATCAACTGTGTAGATTTCGAATATTGACAGTTTTATGAGAAGTGATGGCGGAACAAAAATGTGCTTGAATATTTTCGGAGTTGAGGAGCTCCGCAAGGGGCTGCAGGGAATGCCTGTGCTCTTTGCACTCTCTGCTCCCGCCATTACACAGACCGCTGCAGCAACAACGGCAGAGGAAAACACAGCTGGAAGGTTTTCATACCGCTTATCTGTCTTTACATTCTGAGGAATGTTGAAACGTTTTAACTTAAAAAAGAGAAAGCTGTGTGGATCGCTGGTGTGTGTGTCGCATTGAACACTACGTCGCGGCAGTTGTGTGTGGCATCACTATGACGACAAGCTACGTACTATCTCTGGGTACTATCTGCAATGGAAAACGGAGCAGGGCTGAGTAGAGTCGAGTCTATCGATTTGCGCTATGGTAGCATTTTTTCGGCAAGGCAGCATAGATCGTCAGAACACCGGCAACAGTTCAACGTTTAGTCCTAAAAGACAATGCAACTCCGACTCTGTTTGGGCCTGGAAATTCACAATCACAACCTGTAAGTACGCTTTATTGGTTGTGAATTATATTTACAATAAACATGGCAATGTAACTTCACAGACTGTTCAAGTGCGGAGTTGTTGTAAACGTTGGCTAACACAGCTAAAGTTATAGCTATGATGCTAACGTTACACCTGATGCGAAAGCTACTGAGCAAACGTTCAAATTGTTTGGCCAATTTGTATGTTAAATTGAGTTGAAATATGGTGATTTTTGTAGTGGTTTATTGTAAGATGTGGAACAATGATGTTGTGTGGTTGTGGACTTGTGAGTAACTTAAACCATCTGCTAGGTTACGGTCGCAGTCTGAAGCGGCTTTGATTTGGATCACACTACCTTGTTTCTTACGACCCGCCCTTCTCTGCTTCTGAATGGCTAGTAGTCCTTACCTGGAAACTGCGCATGTGCAGCTCCCAACAAAGATTTTGTACAAATAAGATGCATCACTCTGTAGCTCAAGAGCAGAGCGTACCACACATAGGGTGAAGAGAGGAGCTGCAGCATGAGAAAATGTGCATTATGAGAAAAATATGTTGTCTTTTGAAAATTACACCATGTAAACCTGTTCTGGTACAACCCCTGATTTTGAACCTGAATATGAGCATAATACCACCTCTTTAAGGACAACAGCTTGTACAGGCGCAGTCGGGGTGTGTTGGCAGAAAAAAGCAGTGTAACATTTTTAACCACGTCTCCAGCGTGAGATTGTCCTCCATTAGTAACTTGTCTTTTTACAGTGTTGAGTGTTAGCAATTAGGTGGTCTCTTAGTTCACTTTCCATTTGTCTAAAACCACACGGCATGGCAAAGGCTCTCAAAGCTGCCACATACTGGTTTTGCAGTTTCATGTGCTGTCTGAATGTGTGTCTGCATGTTAACACATTCACTTCCATGGCCTCAGCAAATGTCATACCTTAATCTGGCTGAGTGTAGAACAGCTGTTGTCTCTCCGGGCCCAAGCAATGTAGTAAGGCCGCATGTTGCCTTGCATCTAGCAATGCATCTCCTTTTATCACTAGCATGTCGTTGTCAAAGATTTTTCACCATGTTTCAAACTGTATTGGCAGCTCACCAATGTGATGAAGAAAGTACTGATGCGCTCATCCTCCTCACCAATTTGTTAGGTTGTTGAGTCAAGCACTGGATACGGTGAAATGTTGAGGGGCTTTATTTAGCAATGGTTAATATCGGTACCTTACACACTTTACCAGCACACGATACTTTTCTCTACTTGTCACTAGGGGTAACCCTAAATAGTCAACTCCCAATCTCAAAGTCAAATCTTCGCTGCGCCGTTATGAAACGAGGATCATACCATTTTGGCTAAATGTGGTTGCTCAACATTTTTTTTTTTATTTCTCCCAGTAAGTTAATGTGTAATGCTGTAAATAAACATTTGAAAAGAAAGAAGCTTTAAATAAAATCTTTTTAAAGTGTGGGAATAAATCCAAAATTGTAAACCCCCTTAAGATCGGGAGGCGTCAGTGCACACGTGTGACATATTGTGTGTATGTTGTTGAAGGGCAGCATAGGTGTTGTGCAGAGTTGTGAGTAAACTTTGCGGAACGTTGGGATCATTTATCAACATTGCGCCACACAGACTATTATATTGTTTTTTTAAACAGTATAAGCCTACAGTCTATGGAATAGACCTGCGAGCAACATGCAATTCGGCGAGTTGGCGGACATGCACAGCTCACAATTAAACAGTATTCAGTGTTGGTTCTTGTGATTATCCCATTGTTAATTTTACAATAAGAAAATCCCTTGACTGTAAATAAGAATACATCTGACTGTGTCAAATATAAGATATAAGAGCTCAGCAAAATGAATAGATTTCAACTTTCTTTATTACTTGATGGATATTTTGTAATTCATCAGCGTTTTATGAAGTTAATTTACTGACACACAGTTTCCCCATATTTTAAGAGACTCATCAAGTTGTGCTTCTTCTAAGTAAGTCAAGGTGCAATGCAACCTAAATTCCATACCTACCTTTGACACTCCTACTGTTTCCCAGGTCTCAAGGATAAAATCTGAAGCTCAAATATATATTGTATTTCAGTGTCTCCTTAGTTCTTCAAATATCTCCTTGGAAATGCAGTTGACAATGCAGTATAAATATAAGATCTGCCAGAATACAGATTTAAACATGATTTCTGTAACTGGAATTTAGCTTCAGGTATTTTCTGTAGAGCATTTTAACATTTAATGTAATATCTTTGATTGTTATGTGAGCTTTTCATTAAAGGAAAATTTCTACTTATCTAAAGCTTACTAATGAACATGTCATTTTATTATTCCCGGTAGTGCTGTCTATTCAATCAGACAGTTTTGGTTTTATTCATTATTGAGATACAGTATCTGTCTGTATGAAACGTCTTTTAACACAACAGCAATATTTCTTTCCAAAATAGATGTTGCTATAAAACTATGTGCATGTTTTTTCCTTTTTCTGTAATTTGGGTGAACTGACTTTAAAGCCACTAAATGGGATACATTCAACACCATGCAATATGTCACAATATGTTTGTCAAATTCACATATAGCAGTGAAAATATTTTTCGAATTTGATAAAATTTGACTGAATTACACAATATGACATGTGATTAATAACTAAAGGGGGAAAATGTTTGAAGTCAGTGTTACTTTGGACAAGTTAACTAGTCACAAGCTCTTAAGATGCATATAGATTCCGTAGGTAAAAATACACTGGTTTCTAACACTTTTTTTTTATCAGTGAATGTATGACCTTTATAACATCTATAACAGAGGTCACTAATAGGCGGACCGCGGTCCGGATCCGGACCCAGCCGCCGTCCTCTCCGGACCGCTGACCTACAGCCCATTTATTATTGAGACTTACTACTACTGACGGAGCGTTTCTATTTTAACCCGCGCAGCTTTTCTAGCATTTACTGTACTAGTTTAGAGGACCAGGAAACTCACAGACCAATCGCATGTGCTCCAATCGTCTCATGTGACGCTGCTCAGCCAATCAAATCTGTGCATACCGATGCTTGCGAGTCGAGTCCGCGAGATTCACCAGAGACGTTTTGGAAACACACCCGAATTCAGGAGACGAAAGATAAAAGAGATTTCACATGACTTTTAATCAAGAATGTACAGATTTTTACATGTACATTCCTCCCACGGGCAGTTCAAAACCAGAATATCTCATAGATCTCCAATATGCTAGCTGGAGCTCACGTTTCTCACTGAACAACAGAAAGTAGGAAAGTGGTAGCTCTGTAAGAGGAAATGAAAGAGAAGAGGAGGCATTACAG
>NC_060150.1:23644355-23649807 GCF_021292245.1 Micropterus dolomieu
GTGTTGTCTTAACCAATTTTACAGCTGTTCATTTGTTATGATGTGTTGAGTGTAAAATTGGTTAAGACTACACTTCATCACTTCAAGCTACACTTTTTATTACATTTTTTCTAAAAATTAGGCACTTTAGTTTACTTAAATTTAGAATTTATTATTTGAATAGTTATTATTTATTATCCCTCCAGTTTGATGTGAAAACTGACTCAAATATTATTTGATTTGACAGTCCGTTGTTGACTAAAAACATGTTGATACAACTATATGTTATAGTACTGAATGATAACGCAAGTTCGTCGTTTTGATGTTCCGGACCTTTGCTTCAGGAAATTTTCTCTAACTAGACCTCTTTGAAATCTAATTGAATACCCCTGATCTATAAAATTCAGAGATCTATTACAACCTAGCCATGTAGAAAGAATTTTGTGCCCTCTGTGTAAACTTTAGGAGTGAAGCGTTAACAGTACTTTCTCCTGGTGTTTCATTCAGAAATGCAGATAAATGTAAATGCCTTGTCCTTCTCCCTCTTTCTTTAGTTCGCTGTGGGAGGAACGTGTGCGTAGGAGCAATGTTTGATTAGCAAGTGTCTCTGGGGACGTGTGCGTCTTTGTGTGACATTGTGGTTGCATGTAGCTTCTAATGAGCCCCAGTGGGGGCCCTCCAGTGAGCCTGCCTATTGATCATTAGCCTGCTGTCCACACTGTAATTTCCAACAAGGAAGCACCAGTTGCAATGAGAGGCCGGTCAGATTGCCTGTTACTGGGTGGGTGTGTGTGATGTTACATCTAGCTGGGTTTTGAGTGTGCAGTCAGATGTGGAAATTTGAGGTTTGATGTATGTGATGTGTGTGGCAAGGCAGCAGGTTGCCTCTACTTATTAGGATGTTTAAACTCAGAAAGCCAGAGGTGAGCAAGTTATGGGGACGCCATGCTGATATAGTTGGCCAACACTGACTTTTACTTCAAAATAGAACATGGTGGAGTCATCCACCTCATTTATGATGGAGCTGGGTCCCTGATCACAGCTGCTTAATATTGTTTTTTTATTGCTTATTATTGTCATATCAGAAATAAACAACAACTTGTTTTTGCCAAGTTTATTTTTGGAGCCATTTCAAGGAAGGTTAAAATCAAGGGCAACTGGACTGGTTAAAGATACTTGAACACATATTGTATTTATCTACTGCCCAGTAAATAAATACACTAGAGTTTGTAGTGGACATCTTGCTATCCAAACAAATCCGTGCTTCTCCAATTATGGCCTTGAGCTGTTTTTTCCTCTGGACTAAAGACAGCATGACCAGGCATTCAGATACAAAATGGCATCAATAACAATGTGAAGGTTCAAATTTTTTAGGTATATCTTAATATAATACTCAAATTGGTCACTGTCATGATTATTCTTGTACATACTGGACATAAAGCAAAATCTTCATGGCAAAACAAAATAAACTAAATCGACAGTCCCCATTCCAGAAGTTTGTCTGATTTCTAAAACATTAAAAAACATTAAATTCTCAACTCGTTTAGATTGGCAGTAAACTTGCTTTTAGTTGTTTGTTTGCCCTCCATAGTTGACCACCTTGCCACACTTAGTTAAGCACAGTACACGAGCGATAGGACCCAAACTGCAGAACACCTAGACAAGGCAGAATCTGTCTAAATGCTTTATTTAATTCAATACAAAAAGGAACACTGATTTACAGAGAATGAAGTCATGCAGAGGTACACAATAAACATTAGTACAGCAACAGCAAACAGAAGACCAAAGGAACAAGCAAATAATACAAAGTTCGGGGAGTTCCGTGGTCTCAGATGCCGCAGCTCTGTCGATGCGGCTCTGATTTGTTGGCTAGAGAGCACCAGGTAACTATACGTTATGTACGTCAAGTATGAAACACGTAGTGAAAATTCCATTTAACTTGTGTGTGATCACACAGAGCTTACTTCCTGTTGCCATTAGGTTGCGCTACAACTATGTAGTGAACAACGGTGTGGATTGTGAATTCTATATTGAATAAATTTGGAGCTACTCCAAATTCCTCTCTCCTCCCCCAGAGAAGAAGGCGGGGGGTCAAAGTTGCTTTCTCTAAGTGCTATCCCCGACCATAAAACTGGCACCTTTTTGATTCCGAAGCTGATAACGCGGGGCCTGACTGTTAAACTGACAAAGGGACACGAACCAGCGATTAGCATTTCCCTGAACAGCCTATCAAAACTGGCCCCCCCACACATGTTTCTGTGGCAACTGACCTTGCTCTTTGTTTTATTATCCCATCAAAGCAACACCCCTGTCTCACCCAAGTTGTGACATAACCCAGAGAGCCGAACTTTAAATAACCAAAGACTGGAGTCTCCAAAGACTCAAAGCATTTAATTGAGTTTAATTAAATCTTTAGTTACTTGATTATGTTTGCCTCTATTTGAGCAGTTATGTTAACATGTTGTTGCTATCTGTTGTTGATATTAGTGCTGAAGAGTCTAAATAAGTACTTTTGCAGTGTTTTTATTTTCAGCAAGACACTCCCTCATCTAATGTAATCAATGCTTGTTCATAATACTTTCCTACAAAATTCCTTTAGAAATGATGATAAAGAAATGTCTTACTATACTGTTAATCGCCATCTTGAATTTAAGGATGAATCAACAATAATTCCCCGGTTCCTAAAGAGAGAGTATCTGGGATTAATCTAAGCTTTCCTCATGTAACCTGAGCTCCCCCAAGTGGACGAAATAAGTATTACATACCCTTGTTGGAAATGCCGTTAAATGTATAAATATCCTGACCAATAATGTGACAACTGTTTCCTATTACCAAATGCTTAACTTAGAACAGTACAAGCGTTTGACCATTGAGGTTCGAATATTTGATTATAATACGCGCAAATAGATTTCTTTTAGACATTAAGTTTAGAGAGGCAGTCCCTCGGGAAACCTGAAACGCCCTCTGGGGAACCACGCCCCAAGCAACAAAAGAGCGACACGCGACATCGTTCGCTCTCTTACCCTCTTCTGCTCTCTTCTCTTCTCGGCTCGCTCTGACCTCTGTACGCTTCGGCACGCGTCCGGCGTGCCTCGCCAGGCAACGCCCTAAGAGTTCGGCCAGTGCAACCAGCCCTTTGTTTGCTTGAAGCTACACACGCGAAGTGCCGTGACATCGATCTGCCCCTCAGTTTGTTTTATTTTCTTTCTTTCTTTTGTTTTGTTAAAGTTATCAGTCCGTTAAGTTACACTGGACTAATTCAGGAACGACCAAGTTCCATTTTTAAGCTTTTTCGTCGAGCCAACTTCACCGAGGTCAGACCAAGCCACGTGGTCTCGCCAGCGGCAACGAAGGAAACCTGAAAACAACCGAATTGCCAGACGGAGGACGGCGTTTTCTTCAGTCAGACACGGAGAACCCCGGAGAATCCCTAGAAAAAAGCCAGGATCGGGCAGCTAGTGTGGGACCCGTGCAACAGGCCAAAGCAGGCCGTCGACAAGCCGTAAGACCTAACCAACATTCTGTGGTCAGAGATTTCCTTTTAACTCCTAAACTCATAATGTTAGCTTACTTTCATTAGTTCCCCTCTGCCGTATGAGTCAAATGCGTCCCACAATCGAACCTCCATTTCTCATTGTTCAGCAATTGTTTATTTTACCTGTATTTAACCATCTTTCATATCGCATTAGTTAGAGAATAAATTCACTGTAATACAATCAAGAACTGTGTGTGTTGCCTATTTCTACGTCCCTGCCAAGAGAATTGACCCTTTAGATATGAGACTGACTGACTGATTTAAGATAATTGAGCGATTATTAACTAACTGATCACTAGTAATAATTGTATAATTATTAAAAACTATCTAGAGGTCCGGAGACTCTAGGATTATAACAACTCCGGTGGTGCCCTTAAACGAGCTAGCACACATAATAAAATGGAGAAAACCTTTAGCTAACATCCCATAATTTTAACACCGTATGCATACTGTTGTCTGTAAAGGTTCTCAGTCATCCAGGTCATAGTTACTGTATCCAAGGAAGGTTAAAATCAATGGCATCTGGACTTGGTTGAAGATACTTGTTGTGAAATCAACCAGACTCACTCCAAAAAGGGAAAGAAGGTCAGATGGTGTCGAAAGAGGGAGGGAAGTTTTCTTCCCCGAGAGTTGACCTTTTCACATGCAAAACCCAGAGACATCGCCTGGTGTTTGGTAGGGACCAAACAATCAGACAATGCATCGCTTAAGGATTGTGTATTCAAAGAACCTTAGTGAACCTCTGTAGCAAACCTAAATTTAGTTATGCATTTTAATAAAGAATTGATACCCAATTATGAATATTAATATTCATAAAATAAAATTTTATTCCTCGTTTCAGGGCACCACCGGAGTTGTTATAATCCTAGAGTCTCCGGACCTTTAGGTAGTTTTAATAATTATACAATTATTACTAGTGATCAGTTAGTTAATAATCGCTCAATTATCTTAAATCAATCAGTCAGTCTCATATCTAAAGGGTCAATTCTCTTGGCACGTAGAAATAGGCAACACACACAGTTTTTGATTATATTACAGTAAATTTATTCTCTAACTAACGTGATAAAAAGATGGTTGAATACCGGGAAAATAAACAATTGCTGAACAATAAGAAGTGGAGGTTCGATTGTGGGAAGCATTTGACTCATACGGCATAGGAGAACTAATGAAAGTAAGCTAACGCTATGAGTTTAGGAGTTAAAAAAGAAATATCTGATCACAGAATGCTTTGTTTGGTCTTACTGCTTGTCAGCCTGCTTTGGCCTGTTGCTGGTCCCACGCTAGCTGCCCGATCCTGGCTTTTTGCTAGGGATTCTCCGGGGTTCTCCGTGTCGGATTGAAAACGCCTCCTCCTTCTGGCAATTCGGCTGAAGAAAGAACGGCTGAACCATAAACCACCATTTCCTTCTCTCTTAGCTTATGTGCGAATGTGATAAGCCAGGGTGCAAAAGAGAAGACCCTAACAACCCCTGTTTTCTCGAACCAACAAAGGTTCCATTATAAACTGTCCAACGAGGGTTAAAATGAAGGGCAACTGGACTTGGTTGAAGATACTGGAAGACGTTTCGTCCCTCATCCAAAGGACTTCTTCAGTTCTGACTGACTGGCAGGGAAACTCAGCTATTTAACCTCAGTGGGGTCGTTATCCCGGGTCATCGATACCGCTGGTTCGTTAGTGTTCCTTGTTGCTGTGACGACAGTCGTTACAGTCGTTGAGACTACCTGTGGCCAAGACTGAACGACCATCGTTGGTATCTTCACCTGAGGCCAATAGGTTACGTTTGTTGAGTTTCCTGGGAAGTGATGAAAGGACAGCATTGTAAGTGGGGGATAAGTGGTGGCGTAGACCCCCTCCCCTGTTCAATGACGGCTTCTCAACCCTGGTGTAGATGGCTTCCTTGACACCTCTTTCAAACCATCCATCTTCTCTGTCTAAAA
>NC_060150.1:23649907-23663583 GCF_021292245.1 Micropterus dolomieu
CAACTGGACTTGGTTGAAGATACTGGAAGACGTTTCGTCCCTCATCCAAAGGACTTCTTCAGTTCTGACTGACTGGCAGGGAAACTCAGCTATTTAACCTCAGTGGGGTCGTTATCCCGGGTCATCGATACCGCTGGTTCGTTAGTGTTCCTTGTTGCTGTGACGACAGTCGTTACAGTCGTTGAGACTACCTGTGGCCAAGACTGAACGACCATCGTTGGTATCTTCACCTGAGGCCAATAGGTTACGTTTGTTGAGTTTCCTGGGAAGTGATGAAAGGACAGCATTGTAAGTGGGGGATAAGTGGTGGCGTAGACCCCCTCCCCTGTTCAATGACGGCTTCTCAACCCTGGTGTAGATGGCTTCCTTGACACCTCTTTCAAACCATCCATCTTCTCTGTCTAAAATGTGCACCTGGTGGTCCTCAAACGAGTGTCCTCTGTCCTTCAGATGTAAGTAGACTGCAGAGTCTTGACCTGAGGAGTTGAGCCATGCGTTTGTGTAGTGGTTGTTTAGTCTCCCCAATATACAGGTCTGTGCATTCCTCACTGCATTGGACCGCATACACTAGATTGCTTAGTGTAGTCCAGTCCAGTTGCCCTTCATTTTAACCCTCGTTGGATAACTATGACCTGGATGACTGAGAATCTTCATAGACATTATAAACTGTGTTTGTTCTGTTTAAATAATAACCTTGCTAAGTGAGTAGTGGCGTTTGCCTCTGAGTTTAGTTAGTAATGACCCCGTTATCCTTTTAGTGAGGTTTGAAAACTAGCAGACCCATAAGAAAGTAATCTTGAAGAGTTCCCTAAACTCTTTCTGTTTTGTCTTAATTCCTCCCTGTTATTCCCTAGCAATCACTGTCTGTGTAGTATTAACTAATGCTTTAGTTAAATGTTTCATATACAATTTCCTACTAAAACATCCGTCCATACGCCTGTGTGTGTGTGTGTGTGTGTGTGTGTGTGTGTGTATCACCAGCCTCTCAGTTAAAGTGTTAAATCTCACAGTGGAATGTCTACTGTTTTCTCGTGTGACCGGAGCTCCACCAAGGGGACAGGAAAGGTATAACACACAAGTGTCTAAAACTTGGCTTACACTGACAATGAGCGCTAAGTACCTATCACCATGTAATTGTAAACGAAAATTTTGCTGCCACGCTTACATCTAAATTGTCTCTTGAGTTAAACCGGTAACCATCAAGTTTACACTGAAAACATGTAGTTAAACTTTGTTACGTTTTTGTATAACCATTATAACTTTAACCCCTAGTGTTTAGTCTCGTTTTGCTTGTCTTTATCTGAATGTTTAGAACTAAGTATTTTTCAAATGTCGATATTGTGGAGAGAGAGATTAAATGAAAATACGCAGAACGTATATATAATTTCTTTATCCCACTTTTCTTAGCGGGAGATTTAATTTTGATTTTTTTTTAAGCTGCCTGGGGTGAAACTTTCCCCCGACCTGTTTAATCTCAGCTACATTAAATAGCCTATATTCCCGGGGCCTCACGAACCTACAGCGAATTTGTGAGTTTATTTGATTTCGTTGTTGCAACCTCATCCGATCGTTTTGAACAACTTTGGACCAGAAACTCAGAAGCCGTTCATTTATTGCCTTGAATGAATGAAACCACGGCTCTAACGACAGAACCTGGAGTGGGTTCTGCTGAGCTATAGTGACACCAAACAAACACAGCAGAGTGCAAGCCTGGGGCTGACGGCCCGTTGCTGCAAGCGCTTCCCACAAAGGACTCGGGAGCAAATCCACCAGTTTCGAACTCAACTCGAAACGCCACTGGGGTCAGGCCAGAACCAACTCCACAAGCCAACCGGCAGTCGAGCCAATTAAGTAAGGCAAAACAAACCACACTCTGTGACTTGTTGGTGTTCTCTAGTTGGCTTCTTCTACAGTTAATGAACCCCTAGATTAGTCAAACTAAATCTGCAACATAATTTTGGCCATTCGTTCCCTCATACTCGTAGAATTCTCTCCCTCTATAATATAAAGTGAAATTCCATCGAGCCCAACATACCCTGTTCATTACCTCCTGGTTTTCATGTTGACTGTTGTCCCTGTAATATTACCACATTTACCCACTGTTGTACTTTCTTTTGTTAGTTAATAAATTTCACCTTGAGCACAGTGATAGAGTGTGTGTGTGTGTGTGTGTGTGTGTGTGTGTGTGTGTGTGTGTGTGTGTGTGTGTGTGTGTGTGTGTGTGTGTGTGCGTGCGTGCGTGTTATTACACACACACACAATATACAGAACTCACCCTCAGATTTGAGATTGACTGAGTTTACGATTTCAGAATAACTGAACCATTAATAACTAATGAATTACCAGAAATTTGTGTAATTCTCAGGCTATACTCAAGGACCTAAAGCCTTGGGCGGACAAGCAGATCTTTAGGTGGTGCTCCTAGTTTCGAGGCATGAATTAATATTCCCGGAAATATTAATTTTCATAACTGTATTAAAATCATACGTAGCTTTAGACCTGCTACATACTTGAAGCCGTTTCGTCCCTCATCCAAGAGACTTCTTCAGTTCTGACTGACTGGTAGGGAAACTCAGCTATTTAACCTCTGTGGGGTCGTAGAACTGGTTATTTTGTGCTCCTGATGTTGTAACGACAGTCGTTATGGTCGTTGGAGCCACCCCGGACCAATTCTGAACGACCATCATTGACATTCTCACCTACGGCCAAAAATGAACGTTTCCTGGGAAGTGATGAAAGAACAGCATTGTAAGTGGGGGATAAGTAGTGTCGCATACCCACTCCCCTATTAAGCGACGGCTTCTCTATCCGGGCGTAATAAATTCCTTGGTATCTTTCAAACCATCCATCCTCTCTGTGTAAAATGTGCACCCAGTTGTCCTCAAAAAAAGTGTCCTTTATCCTTCAGATGTACGTAAACTGCTGAGTCTTGAGCTGAGGAGTTCGCTCTTCTTTGTTGAGCCATGCGTTTGTGTAGTAGTTGTTAGTTTCCCCAATATACAGGTCTGTGCATTCCTCGCTGCATCGGATCACATACACTAGATTGCTTTTCTTGTGTTTGGGTGTGTGGTCTTTAGGGTGTACCAGTATCTGTCTTAGCATGTTCTTGGGTTTAAAAAACACAGGGATTTGTGGCTGTGTTCACAAAGGTCCATCTAATATCCAAAGGCTGGAAGTGCCCCCTTCAGGATGTTATTTTTCTTTTCTTGGGTGTGGATGCTCATTGGTGTAATCTCAGCTCGGCAGAAAGAACTCACTGGGACACACGCATCAAAGTTTCATTCGAGTGAGCTGCAGTACCTCAGCACATGCAGCTTTTAACCTAATCTCAGGGTCAGAGCACTGTCTCACCCTGGGAACATTTGAACTTTCAATCTGAATCTATCGTGAGACAATCATGCCCAGGTACATGTTGTATAACACTTAATGTCATGAACCCCTGGACACATCATAAAGTATCACACATATTTACCTCCCATTGACCTCGTACCCGAGAAACCAGAGGCCTCCAATGAGTAACATTAATTACATGACTGTGTTTGGAGCTGGTACTCATGGAATTCCCATTACAGCATGTAAAATAAACTACTATCGAACCAAGATTCCTTGCAACAGGCTTAATTTGCTTTGCCATTTGCTGGGACCCAATGACCAGGATCTCTGTTTTATCTGAGTTCAGCTGGAGGAAATTATTTCACATCCAATTTTTGCCTTCACTGAGGCAGTCGATAAGTGAACTCAGCATTCCAGGGTCTGTGGATCTGACAGGCAGTACATCTGTGTGTCATCAGCATGAATATGAAAAGAGACACCATGTTTCTGGATAATGTGTCCAAGGGGAAGCAAATACAAGGAAAATAAAATGTGTCCTAAGACTGAGCCCTGGGGCACACCATATTTAACAGACAGAATGAAGAGGCGTAGTTGTTCACAGACACACAGAACCTCCTGTTGGACAGGTAGGATTAAAACCATTCTAAGGCTGTACCAGACATCCCCACCCAGTGCCTCAGTCTGTCCAACATGATGTTGTGATCAATGGCGTCAAATGCAGCGCTAAGGTCCAGGCGTACGAAGACTGAGCACATGCCATCATCAGCAGACATTAAAAGGTCATTGGTGACTCTAAGCAGGGCACTCTCAGTGCTGTGGTACTTACGGAAATCAGATTGAAACTTTTCAATTTTGTTATTTTCCAGTACATAGAGCAGTTGTTTTGACACTATTTTCTTTTTCTAAAATCTTAGCTATAAAAGGTAGTTTGTAAATTAGTCTAGTGGGTTCACACAGGTAGTTTTAAAATAATCAGGGACACGACCAGTAGATAGGGAGCTTTTCAAAAACAGAAATCAAATGGGGCCAACAGAATCCATTAATTTCAGTACAACTTTGTTGGTATTACATCAAATGGGCTGGAAGACTCTCATTTTTGATACCGTTTTTAAAAGCTCAGACAAGTCATTGGGATAAAAATAGTTAAAACTATGTTGTGGCTGGTGAGGGAGCTCGAAGTAAGAGGCAGAGGGGCTAATAGAGGCTCTGATTGACACAACCTTATCAGTAAAATAAGATTAAAAAAAAAATCCCTAGCTTATGCTCCAGTGGGTAGTGGGAATCATACACACAGACCAATACCTACATATTGGGTTGTGTGTGTTGGTTTCCTGGATACTCCCAATGTGCAGGCTCCCATCCTCTTTAATGCGTATGGCACAGTGCAAGGCCCATTTCAGAAAGCGGGAGATGAGGGAAACTATGGTTTTTCTGTTTCAGAGACCGATATTAGACAAACCCTAACTCAGTAACTCCGGCAACTGATGCTGTGAACTTAACCTCCTTGGAGGTGTCTACAACTTTACAGTCAGTTTTGAACCTAGACATATTTCCACTGCAGAAAAATAAAGAATAGGCCAACCTAATGGGTCGGACTGTGACTTTACAATAACAGGCCTGAGTAAACTTTCTTATATTTGTTACATATTTTCATCTTCAGGTAGCTGATTGCCACTGGCATTTTGACCAAATACTTAACAAATACTTTTAAAGCTTAACAAATGTGGCTGGCAAAACATAGTGCCAGGTCAACTTAAGCAAACAAAAGCGCAACAAAACAACATGCCGTGATGCTGGGGACCAGGACAAAGCAAGCAGTCAAGCCCGCATCATTCAGGAAGGGGCGTGCTTTATGCAATCTGAAGACAGTGCCCAGCTGTCTCTGATCTCCCTGATGGCCTCAGCTCCACTCCACCAGGAAGTTCACCCTTCAACAAAACAGACAGAGAGACACACACACAAACAACCTGGCAGAGGCCCTGGGGCCGGCACATCTCCAAAAGTGTTAATTTTGCACTTATAATCATATAATCATAAAATATCCATATCAAGAGCTTTTATAAATTAGCTTCTGTGGGATTTTATACCATCAGCCTGGTACAACCGCGAACACACATTTTAACACACGTTTGGGGCAGCAGTAGCTCAGTCCGTAAGGATTAGGCTGGGACCCGGCAGATCGCCGGTTTGAATCCAGCTCGGACCAGAGCATGGACTGGTAGCTGGAGAGGTGCCAGTTCACCTTCTGGGCACTGCCAGCGGACACCCTGAGCAAGCCCCTGAACCCCCAACTGCTTGTGGCTGAGTGGCCTCACCCTAACTCTGACATCTCTCCGTGTGTTGCTATGGGTCCTGTTTGTGTAAAAATAATAACAGAGTGAAAACATTGAGTTTCAACTCACGGGATTAAATAAAGTATATCTTCTTCTTCTTAACACAGAGCAGCATAACAACACTAAGATATGCACATCACCAAACACTTAACATGAAAAATCCACATATCATATGCACAATATATACAGCCCAGAACTGGACATGTGCATACACACATTTACACACACAGATTCACCTATGAGACACACAATACAAACACACACACACCAATGCTCCTGATTTCCATGACAAAAAGCGGCATTTGCACAGCAGGAGGCTAATGTGGATCCCTGCATGCTTGGCCAGGTGGCAACCTCCTCCCCCTCTGCCACCCACACTTTGTGAGAGAGAGAGAGACATAGAGGGGAATAAAATTGGAGACCACATTAAGGTGCTTCTTTAAGTTTTCAAAATGGTCGTCGTCTCCTGTGAGCAGTGCAATGATAACTAGCACCCAGACTGTTAACTCTCATTTTAAAGTCACACACAGTTAAAGTATCTTTGGATTTTGTAATGTGAAGTGTTTCACAGTGAAAAGGAATATTTGGGAAGGATATAACCATGAGGGGGTTTTGATCAAATTCCCTGCTAATCTGTCCCTGGAGTTTCTGTGGATCATTCGGTCTTTCTAGATGCTCCATTGCCCTCTGAGCTCATAGAGGACAGTGAAGTGGAACCCCGAGCCCCTGCTAGAGCTGACTGATAAACAACCCTCCATCTCATCCTGCCACACTTAAGTATTCCAAACCCGCACTTTATCTGCTCTTTGCCACTTCCGACCATAAACTGTAAAGAGAAACCTATAGAATCTAAATGTGAGGTACCAATTTGCACTCACTTTGTGTAGTTTTCACCCCCACAATGTTTGATCATGTCAATTTTGAAACAATTTATTTTTTGAACAATTCAAATGTGTTTTTTTTTTCACACAACTCTCACTCCTCTGGCTGTGACTCCTGGGGGCTATTTCACAAAAGCAGAATACAGAAATCTGGCATAAGAGAAAAATCGAGACAAATGACCCCATCAAAATATGTTAACCCTTGTTAAAGAATGCATAAAAAGCAATAAATCAACTAAAAAAATAAAATGTATTGGTCACTGACCAGCCTACCATTGATGGTATCTTGAAATATTGCAGCATTGTCCCAGTCTATCTCCAGAACCATTCCAGTCCTTTCCTTCCTGAGACAGGTAATGTTGTGAAGGACAATGCAGGCAACAGTGTTGTCACAGGCCCTGTCTGGGGTGACTCTCAGTTGGTGAATGCACAGAAAATGGGACTTGAATATTCCGAAAGCCATTCGGATTCTTACCCTTGTATGGGCAAGAATCGTTACAACTACACAGAGTAAAACCTTTGAAACTGTCATGATGTACAAGATGCTTATTAATACAATTTGTTTGGCTTACCTTGTGATAGTCACTGGTTAATTGTACAGGCCCGAAAGACTAGGGTACGCTTGGGCCCACAGGGCGGTGCTGGTTGCTCAAGTCGACAACTTTGCAGACACAGACAAACATTAAGCAAGCGCAACAACAGAAGACATAGCAAGCCAGCTAATGAATATTACTTACTAGTCCGGAAGAAGGCCATATCGGCATCTGTCTTGTACCCTTTCAGCCTAACTAACCTAAAAGCCAGTACGATATTTACTCTTGTCCGGTTTCTTGCTCTGTCTCTTGTTCTTTTCTCTTATTGGCTTCCTCCGATGTCTTTGTTCAACACATTTTTTGTTCAAAAAGAATTTTTAATGGAAATTGTCCCAATTTCTAAGTGATTTAAAGGTACAGTGTGTAATATTTCTACAATTTATAGACAGAAATGCAATATAATATCCATAACTTTGTTTTCAGTGGTGTGTAAAGACCTTGCATAATGAACCATTATGTTTTTATAAGCTTAGAATGAGCCATTTATATCTACATAACCACCGGCTTCTATGGAGGTCGCTGTATTTTGTCGTCATGTTTCTACCATAGCCGACAACAGACAAATTGTCGGCTATGATTCCAGGACCATCAGCACCGGTTCCTCAAAGCTGCGTTTTTTCCCCCCTTCTTTTCTCCCTGTACACCAACAGGTGCACCTCCAGTCACCAGTCTGTCAAGCTCCTGAAGTTTATGGACGACACCACCCTCATTGGGCTCATCTCTGGTGGGGATGAATCCGCCTACAGGTGGGAGATCGACCATCTGGTGACCTGGTGCAGCCAGAACAGTCTGGTCGTGGACTTCAGAAAGAGCCCAGCCCCACCCTCCCCCATCATCCTGTGTGACTCCCCAGTCACCATGGTGGACTCCTTCCGCTTCCTGGGCACCATCATCTCCTAGGACCCCAAGTGGGAGCTGAACATCACCTCCCTCACCAAGAAGGCACAGCAGAGGATGTACTTTCTGCGGCAGCTGAAGAAGTTCAGTCTGCCAAAGACAATGATAGTGCACTTCTACACCGCCATCATTGAGTCCATCCTCACCTCCTCCATCACCATCTGGTACGCTGCTGCCACTGCCAGGGACAAGGGCAGGCTGCAGCGCATCATTCGCTCTGCAGAGAAGGTGATTGACTGCAATCTTCCTTCTCTTGTGGACCTGTACTCCTCGAGGACACTGAGGCGAGCAGGAAAGATTGCAGCTGACCCCTCCCACCCCGGACACAAACTGTTTCAGACTCTCCCCTCTGGCAGGAGGCTGCAGTCCATCAGGACCAAAACCTCTCGCCACAAAAACAGTTACTTCCCGTCTGCTACTAGCCTCATTAACAAGGCCCGGGTCCACTACTGACACTCCCCCCTTGCAAATAATACATATGTCTCTGCACATGTAAATACTGTTTCATCTCGTGTCGGGCACAGACCTGGCACGTCGCACATATTTGTTGTTGATTGTTGATCTACTTACTACGTTACTTCTGCACGGCATCACCCAGAATAATGCACATGTATATATCTGTAACATTGTTCTTCCATTCCATATTTATATATTTCCACATGTTTTTATGTCTACTGTATGTTTGTCTACGTATAGCACCTTATCACCACAGCAAATTCCTCGTATGTGTAAAACACTACTTGGCTAAATAAAGCTCCTACTGATTCTGATGTAAATGCTCCGTATTTGTAAAGCGCTTTTACACTACATCTGCATTCACCATTCACACACACACTTAGCCTAAGGGCTCAAACAGAAACTAACATTCACACATATTCATACACTGGCGGAACAGCCACCAGGGTTAATTTGGGGTTCAGAATCTTGTCCAATCTTGCCCAGGCCGCACTTTGACATGCCTCCTGAACCACAGTTGCCCCAAATGAACACCAAATGAACGAGCACGTGTTATTTTTTTTTCAAAGCAGAGCTGAAGATGTCTGTTTTCTGGGTAATTAAGTCAGTTGGACTTTAGCGATGCAAATGAAAGCTGTTGTTTGATAGCTTTAGCTAGAAGCTGGCCAAAATCACTGAGAGAAGTGACACGTTTCCCCCGTCAGTGGTGTGAAATATGTAACATAGTTGGATTAATTTCATGAAGACTTGTTTTTGTCAAGCGCTGTGGTTTCGCTTTTCTGACCCTTAGGGTCTCTGGGAGGGCATTCCAGAGCCGTGGGGCGACTGCCTGGAAGGCCCTGTCTCCCATAGTGGAGAGTTTAGTCCTTGGTTGGTGCAGGCAGTAGGTAGAGGTGGAGGAGCGGAGGTTTCGTGAGGCGGTGTGTGGGGTGAGGAGTTCACTGAGGTAGGCAGGGACAGTTCCATGTATGCACTGATGGGTGAGGAGACAGATTTTGTACTGGATTCTGTGTTGAATGGGCAGCCAGTGGAGGGATATCAGGACCGGAGTGATATGATCGTATTTGCGCCACCTCGTCAGGACCCGGGCAGCGGAGTTCTGAATATGCTGGAGCTTATGCAGGCTCCTGCCAGAGATCCCGACGAGGAGGGCATTGCAGTTGTCCACCCTGGAGGAGATAAAGGCATGGATCAACTTCTCAGCATCCGGTTGGGAGAGGGAGGGGCGGAGTTTGGCGATGTTTTTGAGGTGGAGGAAGGAGACCTTACAAAGGTGGCGGATGTGGGTGTCAAATGTGAGATTTGAGTCAAGTCTGACTCAGGTTTGTAACAGAGGTAGACAGGGCAATGTGATGACCAAAGATGGGTATACTGCTGAGGGAGGAGGACTGGGTTTGGTGTGGGGTACCGATCAGGATGGCTTCGGTTTTGCTGCTATTTAATTGAAGAAAGTTGTCAGACATCCATGCCCTTATCTCCTCCAGGCAAACCTGAAGTGCAGAGGGCAGAGCTGAGGGGAGTGTGGAGTCCATTTTTATGTATAATTGTGCATCGTCTGCGTAACAGTGGAATGAAACTTTGTGTTTATGGATGATGTGACCGAGGGGTAGTAAATAGATGGTGAAAAGGGTCGGACCGAGGACGGACCCTTGTGGCACTCCACAGCTGACTGTGTGGGGTGATGATTAGGACTGTCCTAGAGCCACATACTCCGTCCTGCCTGTGAGGTAAGACTGGAATCAGCTTAGTGTGGTCCCAGAGAGTCCTACCACAGACTGGACACGGTGGAGCAAGATGTTGTGATTCACGGAGTCAAAGGTGGCCAACAGGTCCAGTAGAAGGAGGAGAGATGGTGAGCCCTGGTCTGCAGTCATAAGTAGGTCATTCATGACGCGGACCAGGGCTGTCTCTGTGCTGTGTGCTGCTCGAAAACCAGACTGAAAATTTTCGTACATGTTATGGATGTGAAGGTGATTGTGGAGTTGGGCTATAACAACTTTTTCCAGGACTTTAGACAAAAACGGCAGGTTTGAAATGGGTCTGTAATGAGCCAGGATTTTGGGGTCAAGTTACGGCTTTTTCAGATGGGGGCGGATAACTGCAGTTTTGAGAGCTGGAGGAACCTGACCGGATTTGAGTGGCTGGTTGAGGATTGCTGTGATCAGTGGACTGATGGCTGTAATGTTGGATTTTAATAATGGTGTGGGGAGAGGGTCCAGTGAGCATGTGGAGGTTCTCATGCACTTTATGATCCTCTCCACCTCTGTCTGAGAAATGCCTGAGAAGACAGAAAATGTGTTGAATGGGTTTGTGAGACTGATTTTGGAGGAAGGTGAAACTGTGGCAGAGAGGTTGGACCGGATTGAAGCCACCTTGTTGGTGAAAAAGTCCATGAACCTATTGCACTGGTCTGTACTGGTGTCAGCATGTGCATGTGTGGGAGGTTTGAGAAGATAATTTATTGATGCGAACAACTGTTTTGAATTTCCAGTGCAGTTTGAAATTTTTTGTGAAAATTATTGAGACCTGACTGTGGTGAGTGCTTTGGAATATGATTTTTGGTGTTCACGGTACGCCTGTTTGTGTACGTGTAAGCCACTGGAGGTGAATTTCCGCTCCAGGGCACGGCCAGCCGTTTTCATCCTCCGGAGCTCTGTTGTGTACCAAGGGGCTGACCTGGAAAAAGTAACTGTTTTTGTTTTGATTGGTGCATGTAACTCAAGGATAACTCAGCCATTAACTGATGCGAACTGTGTGACTAGTGAAACTTGCTGTATGTCTTGGTTGAAGAGGGTGGTGTCTATTGCTTTTAAATTTCTGAACCGGATTTGACGTTTTGTTTTATGGTAGGGAATTGCTAGGGGCAGTTCCAGGGAGATAACCATATGGTCAGACACGCCCAAGTCATAGACTTTCATGTTGGTGATGGGGGCGGTGTCTGTTATGACTAAATCAAGAGTGTGGCCTTTTGTGTGTGTAGGTAATGTGACATGTTGTGTGAGATGTAAGCAGTCCAGGAGTTCAAGGAACTCTGCAGCAGGGCAGTTTGTGGGGGAGTCAACATGAAGGTTGAAATCTCCCATAATGAGTGTATTATGGGTTATTGCACAGAGTGATGTGAGTAGATCTTGTAGCTCCATAAATCCAGGGTGTGGTTTTGGGGGGCGATAGATGAGGAGTATTGTTATTATTTCTTTATGAGATCTGCATTTGAATAGAAGACACTCAAATGTGGTCAGCTCTGGCAGTGGGAGGGGAGTGGCAATTAGGTCTTTGCGATGAATGACAGCAAGACCTCCACCACGGCCGGTGGTTCTGGCCTTCTCCAGGTATGTGTATCCTGGGGGGCAGGCTTCGTTTAGTGCAAGATATGACTCTGGTTTGTGCCAAGTTTCAGTGAGGCACATCATGTCTATTTGTTTTTCAAGAATATGTTCAGATATAAAACTGGTTTTATTTGTCAGTGACTGGGTATTGAAAAGGTCTATTTTTATTTCTGAGATGATCTTACATTTGGGAAGAGTGCGGAGAAGGCGGAAATCCACTCCGCGTTTTCCATATCTCCAGTGTTGCCCGTTCTGACGGTTCTTGTGTTGGTCGCGTTCTGATGACGTAGTTGCCAGTGACGCGTTTGGTGAGCGCCGCGGAGATGCAGCCGGGTGAGGGTGACGACGAGCTGATGGAGTCTCCGGGTTTGTCGAATATGGACAGTCTGCATGTGCGTTGGGGTCGATGGTGGTGGGGCCTGCGTTCCACTATGCGGATGGGATGAGATTGTTGTAATGCTGTGCAGAATGATCAAAGTGAGAATACCTGTAAGTTATTGATGTTGTTCCTGTTGTTAGCGGTGGTGTTGGCATGGCTCTCGTCTGTTGGGCAGTTTAGCGGGCCTGGACATTGGTGGATGTCCCCAGATAGCAGGAGGCAGATTGCGATGATAAATGCGAGGGTTTGTTGTGGTTTAAGCGTGGTTTTGGTATGTGTTGAGGGACGGCCGAAGAGGTGTGGATGAATGAACGTGGCAGCCAGGGCGTATTTGCCAAATCCAAGGTGCTTGTTTGCTTGCATTGTCATTAGCTTGTTTGAGGATGACGATTTCAAATCATAGGAATAATGATCTGTCAGAGTTTGACCGGTGTTGGAATAGCCAGAATGACTCGTGAGCAGTACATGTATGAAGAGAGCTGTAACTACCCCTGCTGCCCCATCTACCCCATCTTGCCTCATACTAGATGTGATAGTTTTTGAGATGTTCTTCATTTACTTTGGTATTTTAGTCCAGATGAGCCAACCCACCCAATATGTAACAAAAAGTATGATTACAGCACAGTAAAATAATGTATTACAGGAGAATGAGACATCATGTAACACTTCATTTCTTGCTGTTGTTTAATGAAAACATGATAAAATAACATGATTTTACTAAATAATCAAGTAAATATAATTTCTTATTAAAGCTGCAAGCAGTGTTGGGCGGGCCCTCGCACTTGTAGCGCGTCCGCGTGTGAGCCGGCCGAGTTGCATACTCTCGAGCTCTGCCAGTGCGGCTGTGAATTTGCAACGCGGTTCCGACGCCGCATGAAGGTGTTATATGTCACTTCCTGTGTCCCCTATGTGGAGCTACATAGCACTTGCCGCTATGAATATAAATCGGTATTGGTGTGTAGATGTCTGCGGGGTGGGAGAGTTATCAAGCACGTAAAGTTTGTTTCAGATGTGAGCATGTACACTGAACAATAATGTACCCAAACAATAAAATAAATTCCTATTATATTTCCCTGCCTTGTTGTTTATGTGTACATACAGAGGAAGAATGTGAGAACAGCACACATTTCATCGTTACTGTGTGTTAGAGCATGGGAGAACAGTGGATACTTTTAATACAGCCCACACCCCTAATACTGTGTAACTATAACAAGTAGAGAACAGAAGAAAAAGATGTTCTTTCTTTACAACTGTCTGCATAGCTTATTCATATTGTGTAATGAATGAAAATAAATAGGCCTACTAGGCTCCTCTCTACTTTGACATTTAAGATTAGCTTGTTTGATCCACCTTCATACACATGTGACATTACTGTACAACTTGAGAAAGGTGAGTTGTTTTCTGCTCCAGCCTGCCTAAAAGAAAAGCGTTTTTGGGATTAAATGGACTTTATTAGCTGCTGCAGTGCAGGATGAACT
>NC_060150.1:23663683-23675096 GCF_021292245.1 Micropterus dolomieu
GGTCGGACTAAATCCCTAGGAGGAGTTCGTTAAAGTACGAAGTGTGTAAATCATCCAAAATTTGACATAAAATTCAAAATGGCCGACTTCCTGTTGGTTTTAGGGCATCGCTCCAAGAGGCTTTTTTGTGCGTCTGGACAAGATACACGTACCACAGAAAATTCGTGCACGTAGGTGAAACGTGCGGCGGGGGCTGCTTCGTTAAAGGTCACTTTCTGTTGCCAGCAGGTGGCGCTATGACTGTGGGTGAATGTCGGCATGTACATGTGTTCAGGGCGGGACTCTCATCCTACATGTACACTTTGGTCCAGATGTGAGCATGTACACTGAAGTTACAACAACTTCCTGTGTCATGGCGAAGAGTTGATCTTTGACGCCATGCCACGGACACGCCCATTGACGAAAACTCACAGATAGCACAACTTTTCATCTTCAATGCCTTTAGAACGCACAGCAGAAATTTGAAGTCGGTTGGACAAAATCCCTAGGAGGAGTTCGTTAAAGTACGGAGTGTGTAAATCATCCAAAAATGACCATAAAATTCAAAATGGCCGACTTCCTGTTGAGTTTAGGATATGGTTTCTTGAGGCTTTTTTGTGCGTGTCCAAGATGGCGAAGTTAACTTCCCCCAAACTGAGGCGGCAAGTCTGGCGAAAGTTTTAGAGGAGATCCAGGAATTTCGCAAAGACACAAAACAACAACTAAATGACATCAAAACTGAGCTCACTAATGTTCATCAAAAAATAGCAGAGGCAGAGACACAAATCGAAATGGTGGAAGACTGCTTTCAAAACGTGGAGCAAGTGCTAAACAAGATGATAAAAGTGATAAGTCAGCAAGAAAACAAATTAACTGAATAAGAACGGAGATCTCGATGGGAGAATTTAAGAATATACAATGTTCCTGAGGGAGCTGAGGGGTCGTCGATGGTGGTGTTTGTGGAAAAGTTACTATGGAATACGTTGGAGATTGCCTCAACAACTGAGCTGGACATTGAGAGAGCACACCAGGCGCTCGCCCGAGACCTCCCGGGGATGAAGTTAATAAGCCGCGATCAATAATAATCAAATTCCTCCGCTACAAGACTAAAGAAGAGATTCTACGCAAGGCTTGGGAAAAGAAGAAGGTGTTCTGGAACGGGAAACTAATATACTTTGATCAGAATTACCCCTCAGTAATCTTACAGAAACGCAAGGAATACTCGGAAGCGAAGTGAGTGTTAAAACAGAGCAAGATCCGTTTCCAGACCCCGTTCCCTGCCAAACTACGAGTATTCTATGAGGACGGGACACGGCTGTTCCAGACGGCGGAGGAGGTGACTACGGATATGAAGGATAGAGGGCTGCCCGTCAACGTGACAGTACAGAGGGAGAGCCTGGCAGAGCAGCTGTCCCGCTCCGCCTGGAAAACTGTGAGAGGTGCAAGACACCGGGAGACGGGAGAGGAGTGAAGAAGAGCAGAGAAGAGAAGAACATCAACTGGCTGTGTGATGCCATTTCCCAGGCTTACGTGTTTGCCGGTGAGTCCCGGATGGCATCAGAGCGCACTCCACAAGAGGCGTCTCCTCCTCAGTGGCGTTGCACGGTGGAATGACAGTGGACGACATCTGCACGGCGGTCTCCTGGTCGTCCCCATGCTCTTTCATCTGCTTCTACTTGCGGGATGTCTCCCTTTTCTCTCTGACTCACTCAGTACTGAGTGTTTTGGCTGAGTGATTCTCCTTGTGAGTATGCAGTGCGCCCTCTCCCATGGGACGGTGTGAGGGGCGGCCACTGCTTACGCGGCCCTGCCTTGTGCGCAGCTGATGCGGTTGCTGTCGTGACCCTGCCAGCGTCTGTACAGCTGTGGGGCCCCCCACCCAGTTTCCCTACTTACACATAAGTCGGCCCTTAGGCTCACATGCCGCACCATCAGTGCTCGCGCACACGCTGACACCAATGCTGGTGACTGGGTGGCTCATAATCGCTCTGGGCAGGTGAGTTGTGCTTGGTGGTCCCGTATGGGCCAGTGAGGCGTTGACTCATCCTGCTTTGCCTCTAACCCAATAGCGATAGCCTTAGAGGGCAAACCCTATACGAAATAGAACAGGGGTTACGTACTGTAACCCTGATTCTATGAGTATAGGCGCAGCCCTCTTAAGTTGAAGGCCTCACTGGACCTTGGTTCTCAGTGCTGAAGAAAAGGCATTTGGGAGCCGAAGGCTGGGTCTCACCGTTGTGTATATATACAAGGTGCGGACGTAGGAGAGACCCACGCTGTGGGTGGGCGTAGCGTAAAATTCTCAGAGCGCGCAGGCGCGCGGAAGGGGTAAACCCAATAGCGATAGCCTTAGAGGGCTGCACCTATACTCATAGAATCCGGGTTACAGTACGTAACCCCTGATCCGTACACTGGCCGTGGTCAACTCTTACTATAACATTATACACAAATAATCACAGGCAAAGACTTCTTAAAATTATAATAGGATTTTTTGAAATCAAGTATAGAATGATCAACAACTTTAGCAAGTAAATCACTATTAACTATTCTAAGCAAAATGAAATAAAGCCAGTAAAACAAAAACATACAACAAACCAGCAAGCGTGTGTGTGTGTGTGTGTGTGTGAGAGAGAGAGACAAAGGAGGGGGAGAGCCTAAGAGAGGGGTGGATCCTGTACAGAATGGGCTAGAGGCCAGCTGATTTTGGAATCAAGATGGCGGAAAATCTCTCTCTCCTGGATTACAAAAATATGGGGGCGCTCTCTGATGCTAGCCTGCTATGGGTCACAAGTCTGGCTAGCTACAGAGGTCACGTGGTGTGTGTGCATGTGGAGTTAGTAAGAAGAAGGAGGAGAGAAAGGCACAGAGAAAAGCTATATACATACAGTATACCACAGTCTATCTTACAGCCACTAGCAGTGAATGTTCATTTAGCGGTTGCTGGCCTTGGATTAGATAGAATGTGCAATTGTATCTGTTCTCAGACAACAAAAACAAACACCAAGAATCCTAATTACTGTTGCAAACACTCAGCTACAACTTTATCAATGAGAGGAACAGTAGTGAACTTGCATTCAGCAACCGTGTTCCTTGGCTTGATAAAAAAACTTACCATACGTTTCCAGACAGTAATAGGAACAAAGCGGTCACGGCCCTTTGGGTGGTACCGGACACAAACAATGTGCGTAGCACGGAAAACACACAGCAATAAAACAAGACACGGCGGTCTTTAAATATCCCTTGGAGTTTCTTAACAGAAGTTCACCACATGAAACTTCTACAAGTAAGTTACAATGACAAAGTTTTAGAACTATCTGCTGTCCAGACATACTAAAGCCTCTTGCATGTCGCTTTGGTAGCGAGTAGATGCATCAGTCCTTTTAGGAAATCCAGCGGAGTTTTCTCTCGGCTCGGTTCTGACGATGCCGGTAGTTTCAGTGAAGTCGACTTAGGGTGAGAAGGTAGAACACGTAGGTGATCTTCTCTAAGTTAAGCACAGAGTTTATCCGTCTTCTTCTTCAGGCATGAAACGTTATCTTGTGTATAACCGTTTCCTTAGGGATCCAAAATTGTGTTGGTAACACAAAGAAAAAGAAATAATAAAGGTAGAAAAAAGAAGAACACAGAGTAGCTCGTCCAGCAAGTAAAGTTGGTATTCAGGAACAAAGAAAGTTCAGCGCTGAGAAAATTATGTCTCCCATCACCGCTTACGCAGTTGTAGAAAGACATGTGCTGGCTGTGCTCAGGTCTACTTATACCTGAGGGGGGGCGCGCTGGCTGCGTTATGGGGGAGAACTGCAAGATTACAAGCGCAGCCAATAGTGGCTCTGCTTGTAGGTCTGAGTCACTATTTCGCACCTAGGTGTGAAACAGGCTTTGACGCCTGTTTTACTGTCCTTTGAAGTAACTCCAATTCAGGCCTTTGGGAATTCAACAGTTAGTGGAGGGACAGAAGAGGAGTTCCATCGAACATCAGAGGGCATTTGAACAAAGACAAGGTTACCATGTCACTGACGCATATAATCGTCTATATATAATAAGCAGCTAGATTATGTAATGAAGTGAGTTCTACTTGCTGATTAAGCTCTAACCTGGGGTCATATGAATCAGTTGTATTAAGGCTGGACTGGTAATTTCGACCTTTTTTAAGTAGCACAACATACACTCTTGTGTAATCTACAACATGGGTTTTCAAAGTCTGAGACTGCGGGCCTCCCCTCAGACAAAGCTTGGGAAACAGGCCCCCCCACCACATCATTAGTTTACTTGGTAAGTTTCGCTCAATTCCTGCATCATCATCATTATATTATTTGATCCCATAGACACTCAAGGCCAAGATAGGCTAATATTGCTCATTAACAAAACTTGTGACAAAACCAAATAGTTTTTAAAAAGGTCTGTCCTAAGGCATTTATTAGTTTCTGACTCTGATGGGGGGAAAACAGTTCCCAAAAACTACTGTATCTCTGAACTGTCACACATGTGGTCTATTCTATGAGATCTCCTTTTGATAACTAATGCAATAGGTAGTTATATTGTTTCACTTCTATTTACTGAGCCTCCACTGAAACTGTTTGGAGCCCCCCTGGGGAGGCCCGCCTCACACTTTGGAAACCCCTGATCTACAGAAAGTCCTTTATCACTAGGTATGTTTGAAATATTGCTACAAGCCTTTTTTAATGTATTGACTAATTGATAACCGTAATAAATACAACAACCAATGCTTACCTCTACAGTCTTTAAAAAACACAAGAGATCCTCTTTGAGAAAATGAGTAAGGCCCAGCAGAAGAACTGCCCTCTTCTTGTGTGTTGAGCTCTGATATAAAAAAAATAAAAAGAAACAGCCATAATGTGATCAATAATACCATTTAGTCAGGCTAATCAGAATATTATAGTTAGATGGTGTCATTGTATTAAGATATATAGAAATGATGTTTAAAGACATCAAAAACAGGCTACTTTATTCTTTTGACATTGTAAAGTGTGTAAAAATTTGTGGCATCTAGAAATATAGTTTCAGATTGCAACTCACTTCACCCTCCCCTTCCAAGTGCAAGGGCTGTGAAACCCTTAACCCCATGCAGAGCCCATTTTTTGATTGGTCCATTTTGTGTTACTGGAGAAACATTGCAGCTTAACATAGCTCTATGGAAGGTGATCCAAGGCATCTGTAGATAAAATGTCTAATTCTAAAAAGAAAAAAAAAATCTTAATTTCAGGTAATTGTTCACAAATACAAACACATCTTTCAATATATTTCATTTCTGCCAATAGATCCAAAATGTTACACAGTGGACCTTTACAATTTCTTAGTGCACAGTTTGAGCTACCAAAAGGGCAGCCCTTATACAGGCAAACACTCAAACACATAGGCCAAAAAGATGGCGGTTGCTGGATCAAATACAGCATAGAAAATGTGAATAAATAAATAAATGTGACAGGCATGGAACAGCTTTACATTAACATCCTCATCAAGCATCCTGTGAGCCTGGTCAGGTCCTGAATGCCAGTCTTTGCTTTGTACAGCTCAAGAAACCTCTCCAGACCAAACACACACGTCACAAATATAGGTTAGAGTATGTTTTAAATCAGAGCTTTGCTTGTTTTCTTTTTTTTCAAATGCAGGAATGCAAAGTTAACCAACATCTCATCTGAGAAAACAAAACCACATTTACCTGCCATTCAGAGAACAAGGCTGGCCACCTCTCTTTGACTTGTGTCACAAGTGGTTCATCTTCAACAATCTCCTTTCTACACAAGGGGAATGTGTTATTCATCATTTCATCAATTTGCTTCCAGTCAGTCTTTTTTTTTCCATCTCACTTGCCATGGCTGATCTCTCCATTTCAAGATCACTTTGGGGTTTTCCTTCTGGAAAATCTGGCAGAAAATTGACTTAGGTACATGCGTTGACTTTGAGTTTGGAGCAACCAAGCACACGTAGCTTCTGCTGAAAGTTGCCCATTTTCAACTTCAAACTGAACTTCCAACAATACCATCCATGGATAGAACCTTCAGGTTCCTTCAGACAAGGGTGCTTGTTGATGAGAGCTTGGACCACAAGATCATACTATTCACGTGTTGGGTAGGGGTTGTGGGCAAATATGGCTTCTGCTAACTTGTCCAAGATGTCTGATTTCATGTCTTTTGATATGTCAAGAAGGGTTCCATCTTAATGGTAAACTTCATTTCTTTGTCTCAGTTTTAACTGCACATCAAAAGAAAAGGCAAAATTCAGGCATCTGACAAGATTGGTTGCCACTGGAGCTCTCCTCCAAGGAAGAAGAAGACAGGCTTTCTGTGCCTAAGGTTGAGTCTGTGTGGTGTGATTCAGCTCTTGTGTACACTTTCAAAGTTGCTTTATCCTTGGGAAGCTCGAACATGCAATTTAAATTGCACAGTTCATTATCAAATTCAGGGTCTTGGTACTGAATCACAAGGTCCCCCATCAATCCAAGTTTGGTCTTTAAGGTTGAGTGTAAGTCTTCAACAGTATCAGGCAAATGATCAATGGTAACCCTTCTTATGTCATCTTCACTCAGGATGATGCGTAACAGCATGGTGAATCTGTCTCAAGAATAAAACAAAAACCAGAAACCAATGGGTATAACTTATTATAACCAGATTATAGTATAACCTTTAGAGTGACTGTTGCATCCAATGACAATCTGTCTCTGAAACATAGATAAAGCCTTTTCCACCTTGAGAGACTGAACAGTGGAGCTAAGCTTACTTCTAAGCATTCAAGTCTAAAGGAGAGGTTTGTTCTTATGTCCTACGAGCTAGGTAAGAGGTTTAGAGAAAATAATTGGCTGACCCTGGTTCATACTGCCTACCAGAGCAGCATGTGAAGGCTATGGCACTAAACATAGCATGTGAATATCCATAGTCAGGGTATTGCCTACAGTAGATGGGGGTCAGAACACCAGTTGGGAAAAGCCGACTGCGATACTAACACAGAAGCTTAAGCAATGCGCTACTGTAGATGGGGGCAGAAAAAAAAAAAAAAAAAAAAAATAGAGCTCTAGTTTTTTAAGTCGAAGATTTTAACCTCTTTGCCTTACTGTCATGAATCACTCTCTAATGGGGAAGTGAAGGCATTACTACTGTACGCTCTTTTCAAAGCCAACACACTCATTTGACAAAAAACTATAAGAATTAAAGCTGCAAGCAGCGTTGGGCGGGCCCTCGCACTTGTAACGCGTCCGGGTGTGAGCTGGCCGAGTTGCATATTCTGGAGCTCTGCCAGTGCGGCTGTGAATTTGCTACGCGGTTCCGACGCCACATGGAGGTGTTATATGTCACTTCCTGTGTCTCCTATGTGGAGCTACATAGCACTTGCAGCTATGAATATAAATCGGTATTGGTGTGTAGATGTCTGCGGGGTGGGAGAGTTATCAAGCACGTAAAGTTTGGTTCAGATGTGAGCATGTACACTGAAGTTACAACAACTTCAGTGTACTGTGTCATGGCGTAGAGTTGATCTTTGACGCCACGCCACAGACACGCCCATTGACGAAAACTCACAGATAGCACAACTTTTCATCTTCAATGCCTTTAGAAGGCACAGCAGAAATTTGAAGTCGGTCGGACTAAATCCCTAGGAGGAGTTCGTTAAAGTATGGAGTGTGTAAATCTGTCATGAGTTGTAGTTTTTCCCTGTGAGTTGAGTTTTTGCCATTTGTTTCTGGTGTCCTTCTGTTTACCTGTTCTTCTCGTTTCCTTGTCCTTAGTGTTTATGTCTTGTCTGGTGTTCTAGCTCGTAGTCCTGTGTTGATTTGATATTGCTTTGGTTTGAAGTTTGGTAGTCTAGTTGTTATATTGTTTCTTAGTCACTGCCTTAACTCTTGTTCCTGCGTTTTAGTTCTTTGTCCTGGTTCCCAGTCCTGTACCTTAGTTCATGTTAAGTGTTCACTCTGGTCTGTTTTGTGTTCAGTAACCTGTGTTCCGTCTATTCCCCCGGTTGTCACTCTGCCTGCATGCCAGTCTCTCTGTTTCCCTCTGCTCACTGTCTCTCTCCCTCCTTCTGCCTCTGCCTGTCACGTTAGCCTCATGTCTGTCACCTGTGTCACTCCCCCCCTGCTCGTTAGTCCCTGGTGTGTGTATATATGTTTGGCGTTCCTCCTCAGTCTTTGTCGGGTCATTGTATGATGTTTCCCAGTGTTGCTGTGTGTTGTCCGGTTGCCAGCCTTTCTCGTCGTGTCTCCCTTTTCCCTGCACTTCTTGGATTTGGATTTCTGTTTGAACTACCTTTGTTTTGGACTCTGTATCAGCCACTCAATCAGTAAGTGTGCTCGCCTTCTGTTAGTTCAAATAAATCACCTCGTTTCACTGCACCTCCTCTGCCTTGCGTCCTGCATTTGGGTCCTCCAACCTGCTCAACTCAGCCACCCACTGTAACAAAATCATCCAAAATTTGACGTAAAATTCAAAATGGCTGACTTCCTGTTGGTTTTAGGGCATCGCTCCAAGAGGCTTTTTGGTGCGTCTGGACAACATACACGTTCCACAGAAAATTCGTACACGCAGGTGAAACATGTGGCAGGGGCTGCTTCGTTAAAGGACACTTCCTGTTGCCAGCAGGTGGCGCTATGACTGTGGGTGAATGTCGGCATGTACATGTGTTCAGGGCGGGACTCTCATCCTACATGTACAGTTTGGTGCAGATGTGAGCATGTACACTGAAGTTACAACAACTTCCTGTTTCATGGCGAATCATCGACGCCACAGACACACCCATTGACGAAAACTCGCAAATGGCACAACTTTTCATCGTCAATGCCTTTAGAAGGCACAGCAGAAATTTGACGTTGATCCGACTAAATCCCTAGGAGGAGTTCGTTAAAGTACGAAGTGTGTAAATCATCCAAAAATGGCCGACTTCCTGTTGACTTTAGGGTATGGGTTCTTGAGGCTTTTTTGTGCGTCTTGATGATACATGTCCCCAGAAAATTTGTAAATGTAGGTTGAACTTGAACGAGGGGCAAATTTTTTCCAATTTTCTAGGTGGCGCTAGCGAGTCATTTTGCCACGCCCATGCGCGAAACCCATAAAATACGGACTTTTTCAACAGTTCTGACATGTGTGCAAAGTTTGAGTTTTCGAGTATGTTTAGGCCCCCAAAATTGAGCTTACTTTGCAAGGGGAAAAAAAAATATATATATAAATTAATCTTGACAAATTCAATAGGGACCTCGCACGGTTCGTGCTCGGGCCCTAAATATAAAGAATTGCCATTAGTCCAGTCAACAACATCATCAAATGCTGATTTTTTTTTTTTTTTAAAAATTCAATATTTTCTATTTTATCTGACTCACCAATATCAACGCTGCTTTTGTGAGTCACATGATTATGGGCAAGATTAAATTCCTCCAGCAGCACAGTATAGTCCTTAATGGGCACACAATATATGAACACCAACTTTTGATTAGTTTGCAAAATAATGGCCATGTAAACACTTCTCACAAACATATGATATGGGCACTTCATTGTTGTGATAAATGTATATAGTCTTTAAGACTTAGTTATGAGTTTATTAGGTACATCTAGCAAAATTTAATTGCAGTCCAAATGAACATTTCCCATAGGAAAGCAAAATCCAAGATGAGATCTGATAGTTGTTTCCTTCTTTTCTCCTAGACACAAATGAGCTGCTTTCAATACCAAGGTGAGACCAAAGGCCTTTTCTCCCACTTCTCAAATTCATCTCAGGAGAAACAACCATATAAAATCTAATTTATGTCTGACTCTGATCAAAACAAGAGATCTCTAACTGATCTTAAATAAGTCTAATTTAAGTCTCCTGAACATTGGACCATGAGATAAGAGAAAGAGCTCAAAGAAAACTCATGACTCCTAGGATCTCATGATTCTTCTCAAATATGTCTCAGTTTTCTTATATTGGCCTCAGGAGCAAAAAACTCATCTGTCTTACTCTGATCAAAAGATGAGATCTCTACATTATCTTAAATAAGTGTAATTTCAGTCCAGAATGTGGATCAGAAAAAAAGGGCTTATTTTACTAAAGTACTTTACTTACTTCAGATGATGAGGTTGAGTATTTTCTTTTTGTGGGGGTCAAATCCTTATTGTATTTATTGTAAATTACCTGTTACAAGTTAATGCCCTTAGAAGGCACAGCTCCCTCTGCCCGAGGATCTCAAGGTGCGTGCTGGTGTGTATGGGACTAAAAGGTCAGAAATATAACTAGGCGAGAGGCCATGAAGAGCTTTAAAAGTGATCAATAGAATTTTAAAGTCAATTCTAAAACATACTGGGAGCCAGTGTGATGAAGCTAAAATAGGAGTAATGTGGTTATTAGGGCCCGAGCACGACCGTGTGAGGTCCCTATTGAATTTGCTAAGATTATATTTAGGGCCCGAGCATGACCATGTGAGGTCCCTATTGAATTTGCTAAGATTATTAGGGCCCGAGCACGACCGTGCGAGGTCCCTATTGAATTTGCTAATATTATATATATATATATATATATAATTTATTTATTTTTCTGCAAAGTAGGCTCAATTGACATGGCCTAAACATACTCGAAAACATGTCAGAACCGGTGAAAAATTTTGTATTTTATAGGTTTCGCGCATGGGCGTGGCAAAATGACTCGCTAGCGCCACCTAGAAAATTGGCTTCCTTCAGTGCCCTGAGGTGTTTAACAACTCTGAAGACAATACTACCAGCAATGTCTTCCTTCTCTTTTAACGTAGACGCTCCGACAGACAGTGCTTTCAGTTTGCTGCATGCATGGACACAGAACTGCGGTATAGGGAGAAGCACACGGTCAGCTAGCTGCAGCTAAATCTGGAGTGCACTCGTATTCAATTCTGTGTGGTAAATTCAGTTTTAACGGAGCAGAGCGAGCTGACAGGCAGAGTTAGAGACTTTTTCTGTCCGTTTCTCTCTTTACAAAGACGCATGTTGCAGTCAGAGTCTTCTCTGAGATGCGAGCACGACATACAACACAATTTATCAAATTACACATCGGATATCCAGTATGAAAATAAGATTGATTGGATTATACTCACAGGAAGTATAAAACCTGTTACATGCATCTATTAAAAGTAAAGTAACACAAAAATGTCAGGGAAATTACTTTACTTAGATTTAAGTACTGCAGTTGTACATTTGAAATACCTTCCTACCTTTCTGATAGGAAGCCTTCTTGAGGTGGTATTAAACATTTCTTCTTATATTCTGATTTGAGCTGTGGACAACTATGACCACATGAATTAAAAGAATTAAACATTTCACTGCCCAAGTCAGCTATAACACAAATCTTGTTCATTAGACTACATGCTGTACAGTATTTGTGGACAGATTTTGTCCCAGGATTTATTATGCATTTCTTCTTCTTCGTTGCATGATTTAGAATAATAAGGTGAGAAATGGGTCTGTTCTGAGTTCATCCTGCACTGCAGCAG
>NC_060150.1:23675196-23686951 GCF_021292245.1 Micropterus dolomieu
CAGTAATGTCACATGTGTATGAAGGTGGATCAAACAAGCTAATCTTAAATGTCAAAGTAGAGAGGAGCCTAGTAGGCCTATTTATTTTCATTCATTACACAATATGAATAAGCTATGCAGACAGTTGTAAAGAAAGAACATCTTTTTCTTCTGTTCTCTACTTGTTATAGTTACACAGTATTAGGGGTGTGGGCTGTATTAAAAGTATCCACTGTTCTCCCATGCTCTAACACACAGTAACGATGAAATGTGTGCTGTTCTCACATTCTTCCTCTGTATGTACACAAACAACAAGGCAGGGAAATATAAAAGGAATTTATTTTATTGTTTGGGTACATTATTGTTCAGTGTACATGCTCACATCTGAAACAAACTTTACGTGCTTGATAACTGTCCCATCTGTCACATCTCCATGACTAACTTTGGTGTACATTAAGGATTCATCGTCAACATGTACAAACTTGAGATCAATCTGATAAATCGCACTTAAACCAGCTTGGTGCGGTCTTTTAATGCCAATTAAATATTCTAGTCTCTGTAATGAGATATCATGATAAATGGTGTCTAATGCAGCACTAAGATCTAACAAGACAAGTACAGAGATGAGTCCTTTGTCTGATGCAATTTGAAGATCATTAGTCATTTTCACCAGTGCTGTCTTTCACCAGTGTAACCCTAAGTCATCAGCCAGGTCTCTTCCCCTTAACCCTAACCCTGTGCTATGATGCACTCTAAATCCTGACTGAAAATCCTCAGATAAACTATTGTCTTGTAGAAAGTCACACAACTGTGTGGCTGCTGCTTTCTTAAGGAACTTAAGAGAGAGAAAGGTAAGGTGATATAGTGTACCTACGTTACCTTTTAGTAAAAAGTATGAATACCGTAAAATTTTGAATAATAGCCCGGGCTTTTATTTGCTAAAATCACTGAATTGACCCTGCCTATATTTGGGACAGGCGTCCATATGGGACAGGCCTTTAATTCCTTTTGCACAGAACTGAAACTACTATGAAACAGTTTATTTATGTATCCCAGGACCTGAAGTGGGAGCCCAACACTGACACCATCACCATCGTCCCAGCAGAGGACGTACTTCCTGCGTCAGCTCAGGAAGCTCAAAGGACCTGCTGGTCCAGTTCTACACAGCCATCATCCAGTCTGGTTTGGATCTGCCACCAAAAAGGACAAGAGCAGACTACAACCGACAGTCAGGACTGCAGAAAAAATCATCGGTGCCAACCTGCCCTCCATTCAGGACTTACATTACATACATACATTTCCAGAGTCAGGAAACGGGCATGAAACATCCCTGCAGATCCATCTCACCCCGGACACAACCTGTTCCAGCTCCTCCCCTCTGGTAGGCGCTACAGAGCACTGTATGCCAAAACCAATAGACTTAGGAACAGTTTCTTCCCACAAGCCATCACTCTGATGAACAGCTGATTTCTGACTCACAGTGTCAGGAACAATTCCTGTGCAATAAGCCAGTAACTCTGTCTCTAATCAGCCACCTGTTTACTGGTTACCACTTATTATTTATTTATTTTTGGATGATTTACACACTTCGTACTTTAACAAACTCCTCCTAGGGATTTAGTCGGATCAACGTCAAATTTCTGCTGTGCCTTCTAAAGGCATTGACGATGAAAATTTGTGCTATTTGCGAGTTTTCGTCAATGGGCGTGTCTGCAGCGTCGATGATTCGCCATGAAACATGAAGTTGTTGTAACTTCAGTGTACATGCTCACATCTGCACCAAATTGTACATGTAGGATGAGAGTCCCGCCCTGAACACATGTACATGCCGACATTCACCCACAGTCATAGCGCCACCTGCTGGCAACAGGAAGTGACCTTTAACAAAGCAGCCCCCGCTGCACGTTTGACCTACGTGCACAAATTTTCTGTGGTGCGTGTATCTTGTCCAGACATACCAAAAAGCCTCTTAGAGCGATGCCCTAAAACCAACAGGAAGTCGGCCATTTTGGATTTAATTCTCATTTTTGGCGATTTACACACTCCATACTTTAACGAACTCCTTCTAGGGATTTAGTCGGATCAACTTCAAATTTCTGCTGTGCCTTCTAAGGGCATTGACGATGAAAAGTTGTGCTATCTGTGAGTTTTCGTTGATGGGCGTGTCCGTGGTGTGGCGTCAAAGATCAACTCTTCGCCATGACATAGGAAGTTGTTGTAACTTCAGTGTACATACTCATATCTGAACAAAACTTTACGTGCTTGATAACTGTCCCACCCCAAAGACATCCACACGGCAATATTAATTTATATTCACAGAGCCAAGTGCTATGTAGCGCCAATGTATCTCAATGCTAAAATGTGATGTGTACAGTGAAATATTTATTGTTGGCTGTCATTCCTCATCTCAGTTAAGCATTCCCTTCATAGGCATGGTCCATTTGTAAGAAACTGTGGACAAATCCACACTTCTCCTTTCATGCAAAAATGTTTCCCTAACCTCCAAGACCTGAGCTTTGATTCTGTGTGCATTTTTATTTTAAGTATAAAAACCTAAGCATTGTCTTTGAATAGGAAGTACTTCCTGTGTATGAGTATGTGTAACAAAGTAGAAACAGACATCACAACGCTGTGCAGACAGTGATCCTAGAGGGCACAGGCAACTGCCAACTAATGAGGACAATAGGTCTAAAGGGTAATTTATACTTCTGCGTCGAATTGACGGCGTAGGCTACAGGGCTACCCAAGGCTAGGCCATCGCCTGACGTGTACCTCCTCAAAAATGTAACTACACGTCGAGTCGACGCGGACCGTAAGCACTGTGATTGATCAGCTGGGTAGTCTCGCAATGCCTCCGAGCCGACCGGAAGTACCCAGCACTTTGAAGTAACTTTTACTAGCGGCCAAAACGGCGGCTGTAACACAGTGAATCAATATATTTGACTGTTGCAACCCGAGCGAAATGACTCGTTTCGCTATCAGAATGTGATCCATTCAGTCGGTAACATTTGAACAGGCTACAGCAGCCGCACGTATACAATTTTAATCCCATTTATGTTAGCGGAGGGCTAAACCGGAAGTTAGCCTGCTCGGCTGGCAAAAGTCCACATGGTGGACGCTGCAGCGCTACTGCCGACTAGCATTTGGGGGTGTAATCGCAGAATGATAGACACACCTACGCACAAGTATAAATGCATGGCTACATGCGTAGCCTACGACGTAGGTACGCACGTAGACCCTACGCAGGAGTATAAATGGGCCTTAAGTTGTTAAGCAGAATGAAGTATACAGTGCAGGGAGCCCAAAACCTAAAGTCCTCATATGAGGACACAGGATTGAATGAGGCTAAGTTCAGCTGCAGCAAAATTAGTCTTAAGCCCTCTAATTGAAAAATTTAATGGATATTGTTGTTAGGTCATTGTTTAGGTTTACTGTTGGAAGGAAGCATCCCACTGATGCAGCTCAGCAAGTAAACACACAAAGACTAACTTCTAAAAATACTTACGATATGTTTTGTGGCTTGTTTAAGTCAGACTGCTTAAGTCTCATAACTGTTCCTAATGAACTTTAGAATTTTGTCCTCATTCTCTTACAGTTTAAGAAAGTCAGATTAAGAAACTGTTAGTCAGTATAAACAGAAGGAATCATAACAGCCACCAGTAACTCTCAACATTTTGTCATGTGAGTATTGTATCAAGTGTCCTCATAATTGGATTGTTTGTATTTTGCAGAGTGAAGATGAACCAGACATTTCTGACACTCCTCACTGTGATCACTGATACTGATGCTCCTGGTGCGGTCTGCTTCTACCTAAGTGAAAGGTGGCTGTGGATGGATTTGTCTGTTACAAACTCCTGAAAACACTTCTGACTTGCTTACAGCGAGGGATATTCAAAACAAAGGTTTTTGCTGAGTGTTCTTTTTGATATTGTTCCATTACCTCGTCTACTTCTACTTATTATTTTAAACAAATGTTATTAGCTATCTTTATTTGCTTTTGATTCCCCAAAAGTTGAATTTCTTTTATTTATTTTAATTTATTGGTAATTTTTTTTCTTACTCTGCATTTAGAGCTCCCTTTTATATTTTTTAAGTAAAAGTGCTGCTGTTATATAATTATGCTATAAATTATGTTATAAAATTATGCATACGGTCTACTTTTTCCATACAACACACTGCAGGTAGTAAAAGGAAAGTTTGTTTAGCTCAAAGGGCTTTGCTGAAGAGATTCAAGTTATTATCATGTAACACCAAAAGATCTCATTAAGTATCGGTAAATAGGGAATGTTCAACATTATTGCATAAAATAATGCAATAATAACTTGCAGGCCTTAATGCTCAATTCAAATTTTTTCCCCACATTACAGTTTAAATGTGGCCCATATCAGACTCCAGTGTTAACTGTTTGCGGCCTGAAAGTGACCCACATGTGCAGAAGAATAACACGACGTCAACAGAAGTAAACAAGGAGCAACATAGCTCCGGTTAGCTCACGGGAGACTCCCGTTTTTCATGGTCCTCTCACAGGTCACATTTCTTAACTCAGAAGAGAGCTTGAGGTCCGGTGGATTTCAGGTGTAAGAAAGGAAATTTGTGAGCAGAATATAGCGAGGAAGAGAGCCACATGTTAAATTAACACTTTTGTGGAGCTTTTTCGTTCACCGCGACTCCGTCTACAGCAGTTCCTTGATAACAGCTGCTTTGCAGTGACGTCAAAGTCACACAAAATGCAGCCTGAGTGTCCAGACTGAGGTCGCATTTAAAAAGATCCGATCTGTATCGGACCACACATGGAAGTGGCCCAATTCCGAACTGGAAAAGATCACATTCCATGTGACTTGGCCTGTTCACACTCATAAAAAGATCAGATCTGAGTCACATGGGCAAAAAAAAATCGGATTTGGGTCACATTGGCCTGCAGTTTGAACGCAGGCTTTGTGAATCTCTGTAGCACTTTGAAGGATAAATATCATAGGAAGTATTCTTCAGATTTGGTCTTGGCATTGCCTGTGTTTACACATTGGATGCTGGCACTGTATCTCCTTGGTCAGGCTCAATAAACCATGGCATACAAGTCTTCATCAGTCTCCGAAACTGCCCTTAATGCTCAGGCACCATCATATTTTAAGGACCATTGTAATACCTTATTACGCTACTAGAACACTGCCTTCACAGAAGGCAGGGTTACTTGTGGTTCCTGGAGTCTCCAAAAGTTGAATGGAAGCCAGAGCCTTCAGCTATCTGAAACTAGCTACCTGTGGAATCAAGTCCCAATTTGGGTTCTGTAGGCAGACACGGTCTCTTCATTTAAGAATGGGCTTAAAACTTTTCTCTGATAAAGCTTATAGAGCTGACTCAGGTGAGTCCTGAACCATCCATTAGGTATGCTGTTATAGACCTAGGGCAGGTGTATTCAATTAAAATTCAAAGAGGTCCAGTTAGAGAAAATTTCTAGAAGCAAAGGTCTGGAACATCATAATGACTACTTTTGAGTTATCATTCAGGGCCATAACGTATAGCTGTATCAACATGTTTTTAGGCAACAACTGACTGTCAAATAATATTTCAACTATATTTAGTCCTACTGTCAGTTTTCACATCAAACTGGAGGAATAATAAATAATAACTACTCTAATAATACATTCTTTAAGTAAACTAAATGCTGCATTAAAAAACAACAAAAAAGACAGTTTTTTAAAATATACATCTTAAAATAAAGTGCTTAATTTCAGAAAAAATGAAATAAAAAGTGTAGCTTTAAGTGATTATAGTCTCAACCAATTTTATAATAAACACCCAACACATTTTAATAATTTAACAGCTTTAAAACCTCCTCTTCTCTTTCATTCCCTCTTTTAAACCACTTCCCTACTTTCTCTTGTTTAGTGAGAAACGTGAGCTCTACCTTGTCCTGCTGGCTAGGATTGTATTTTCTGTTCTCTCAGTTCGAATTTGAGTGGGTACGTTTGCTCAAATGAGTGCTTTGTCTCATGGTGGTGCTTCACATTGCCTTTTAATCGTGACAGTCCCGGATCATATGAAATATTCTAAGTTTGAACTGCCTGTGGGAAGAATGTACATGTAAGAATCAGTACATTCTCTTTTCTCTTTCGTCTCCTCTGTCCGTGTGTGTTGCACTCTCACTCGTGGACTTGACTCGTAATGTTTATCGCAATGTACAGATTTGAGTGGCTGAGCAGCATCACATGACACGTTTGGAACACATGCAATTGGTCTATGAGTTTCCTGGGCCACTAAATCAGAACAGTAAATGCTAGCAAAGCTGCGTGAGTTAAAAAAGAAACACTCCGTCACAAGGTTTTAATTACCAATGATAGAACGGCTGTAGATTCATGGCTGGGTCCGGGTTGGCAAAGGTGTAATTGATAACTGGAAACAAAGCTATCCTTTTTTTTGCTGTTGACAAGTCAACATGTCTGCCATGGAAATGTGATCTCACATAATTTCCAATATAGCTCCATCAAACATCTACATACGGTGTTATTAGCAAGAATAACTGAAATCACCTGCATAGGTGTGCAGAGCCTTTAAATATACATAAAGATGGCATAACACTGATTCCTTCATTATTCCTGCTCAAATGTTTCACACATGTGGGACGGAAAATATGATTTTTTGAAAATATTTCTGCATTTTGCAGAAATAAAATTAAAATCATGAATCGTCCTCCAGCTTAAATAAATGATTGATTTTTGAAAATAGGCTATTGTCAATACCCTAGACCTATATTATATGAGAGTACAAAGCATACCCAAGTGTCTAGAACATTATGTTTCTCTGACAGTGTATAGCTCTTTGCCGTTTCTTTTAAATATGAAACACAAAACAAAGCATTCCATCACTGTGACAGAATCAACAATATGGCTGCCATACAACCACCCAAACTGTCAGGCAGAGACAAATCCTCAGTTCCTCTCATGAAAACAGTGCTATATCAGGCTTTTCCGATCACACTGAAATGCTTTTATTTGTGTTCCTGCAACATTTATGTATTTGTTGGTTCAGTTCAGTAAATGTACTCTGAGTTTCATGCTGCACACTGTAGGGTTTCATGCTGTATGTGTGAGACATTGTAATTTCCAGCAGAATAAAGACTGGTCCAAAAACTGTGCACCTGCTGAATCAAAAAAAATATCTTTCCATTTTGGCAGATACATATAGGCCTATTGTACCGTCTGAATAATACACTATTTACCACTGCATTATCATTATGTCGCCATGTAAGCAGAGGATGAAAAACAATGGAATAGTTAGGAGGGAAAAACATTAACACAAATATGAAACAATGTGAGAAATGAGGAGGAAAAAAAGCAGCGTCCTTCAACAGAAAAGCTACCCTGGCCTGCATGCGGCCCTAATTAGAAGGCAAAGCTTTTTGACGGTAAATTGATTTTTAATTGTTCATTCCCTGCATTCATCCAGGTGGCCCAGTTCCCCCATTTAATCTCTCTCTGTGTCTCTCTCTCCCCCTCACTTAAAGTGGAACATGTTTGGAGCTGCCTGCCACCGTTAGCAGCAATTTCCACAACAAGAGAAATTGGGGGGTGTCATTGGAAACAGACAAACACAAGAGTTGTGCCATAATTGTGAGTAATGCTTTTCTACTTTAGTCATTTTAGATGGTACAGGACAAACAGTCACAGTGGATGTTTTCCATTTGCTTTGATTTTTTCCCCTTCTGTCTTAGCAAGAAGTCTAATAGCTGTGACAGTGTGTAAAAGCAGTTTGACAGCAGTGATCTACTGTACAGAAGCCATTGTTGAAGGAGGCTTGGGGATTGGTTGATCCATTGGCTAATTATTATGCTGCTAGTGGCTGTGCATGGATACTGTGCCAGTTATTTGGTGAGGAGAACATAGGTTGTTTAGCTGGGTTGCACCAAAACATCCATTTCTCAATACCACTAATACAACTAATAGCATCTGGTTTATAGTGTTCATCACATTATTGAATTCATGATTGGCTGACATTGCACTATGGCTACAGAGGTCACAGCGCTCTTACTACAGCTGCACAGTAGTTCAATTAAAGCGGAGGAACCACCTTAACTATATTCTATTTATGCAATAAAACCTGCCAAACTCAGCAGATTCAATTTTAGAGATAACTTCAGAGTTCAGTAATCAATGTTGGTCATATGATTTATCTATATTTAATGAAAATGACTCAAAGAGAACTAACAGATGTGACACTTGATTTCCAAGCTTTCCCAGATGTAGTGCACAGTATCACAGTGACCCCAGACAAAACCCAGCCACCTGTACGGCAGCAAGCTCTTGTCATCATCAGAAGCGCAGAAACTAGATGTCTCTCTTCAGGTCTAACACTCACAAAGCTCTAACAAACTCCCCATCCCCCTTCTCCAATCCTCCCCCTCCGTTCTCTCTGCTTTTACTGCGAAAGAAAAATTGTCTGCACCAAGCCTTGGAAGAGGTGAAGCTTTATTTTTAAAAATCAATCAGACAGACAAACTGGTATGAAATGGCAGGGAAATAATGCAATGGTGTGGCATGGTGACCTTTAAACACAGCCTGCTGTTACATCCCAGCCACTGAAAAACTCTGACCTTTGTAGAACCATTACAGAGGCCTCTAATCTGAAAGGTGGGGGACTGGGAGACATGCACACATATGTTATTTGCACAGGCACACACACTGCGCACAAGGATGTATTGTATGTTTTCATGCATCTGCGTGTATGTGCATGCATGAAAACAGTTAACACAGACAGGTAGAAACATGCAACCAAACTGAAATTTTCATGCACACACACACACACACACACACACACGCACCCACACACACACACACACACACACACACTGCAGCCTTCCTGGTGGCTGCAAAGGCCAAATGTGATAATGGCTTCCTGTATGTTAATGTTGCTGGCTGGAACGCCTCTCTCTGCTCCTCAGTATTCCGCTCAGGCGGCGCTCGCATCATTTTGAATTGCAAAATGCCAAAAGTGGAACGACACATTGTTTGTAATGCAATTGGCACTGTGCATTTAGAGAAAAAACTGAAAATATCCCGTGGAGTGTTTGAATAGATAATTATGTGCGGCACTGTGTGTGTGCATATGTGAGTGTGTACGTGTGCTGAGTGCAGACTGAACAATCTGACCCAGGCAAGTGGAAGACTAGCAGTAATTGTTACTGTAGAGGAGAGAATAGATCAATAAGTATTGATTATCTTCTGTCCATTAGGAATAATTGGTGATGTTTGAGCAAGCGACATGATGGCACATCGACACAAGTGAGCCGAGAGTAAAACATCATTGATTCCAAAGAAAATGCACAATTTAACAGTCAGTTTATCTGATGCATCACAACTTGATCATTCACAGCTTTGTTTTATTGGAACCAATTGAAACAAGTGGAGAGTCACTGTTTTTTGACTTATAAATCAAGTTTTTATTTTGGAAATGCCACTGAAGAAATAGACCATAGGGGGACACAGGTGTCATCCACTCTATCTAATTTACTTAAAGCTTCGGTGGGCAATTTATTTCAGAAGCATTTTTTCGTTATTTGTTGAAAAACTCTTTACATCTCAACAGCAATCAATAAATGAAGTGCATTGATGAAAAAATGTGGTATCTGTGGCTGCCACACGACTGTAATAGGCACAGCCAATCATTTATAGCATACCTGACTGGCTACGTACCTACCTGCGCGCACTCTGCCTGAAGGGAGGAATTACGATTTTTTTGCCCGTATACTATCAAAATCTAGCTGTCTCTCAAAATCTGTCTCTTGCTAGCTCTCCAACGTGTCTTACCTTAGCTTTTACATAGTTATTAAATATATATATAACTATGAAATCAGAAACGAGCCCAGTCTTATCCCAGAGCATCAAGGTACCTTCATTGTCCGTATGACATGCTGTGGGCTTTCAAGTAACGGAAGCAGCACAGCAACGTAAATCTTATAGAAAGAAACTCTACTGCCAGTAGACCGCTATTACTGCCAGTGACTCACGACGCATTCATCGGAACTGTCTGTCAGAAGAAATTTATATTTTAAGCTACATTTCTGTGCTCACTTTTAGATCCTGGTTGTTTTATCTATATGTTTTAACATAGTGTAATATCTTAGTTATCAGGCACTCAAATCTTAAGTTTTGAGTCTCCCAGTCGGGAAAGCAAGCTTTAAATGGATTTGCTGCTTGCATAACCTGGCTTGTTTTCTGTATGGGAGCTAGCTAGCCAGCAGGGATAGCAGATAATATTGTGGTGTCGTGTGCTATCACCACCACCATCAGGAAGTAAAGTAGGGCTGGCCCAAATACCATTTTTTGAGCTTCAAAGTTTTGGTAGTAATTAGCAGATTATATAATTAACAGATTATATAACAAATATTCAAAGCCATGCTGATTGTTTCAACATCTGTTGATAAACAGGCTGTCAGCTATGTATTTGATAGATATGATAATAGATAGATCGGGGCAGAAGAAGCATGAATGCCCAAGAAGTTCCAGCAATGACTTGAGAGAGGTGGAATCAGGAAGACATAACGGTGGGCATGAGTGTGTAAGATTGTCTGTAAGTGTATGTGAGAGAGAGAGAAAGAGAGAGCTCCGTTTCTTTATTCTTATAGCGCAGGCTAACAAAAACAACAAGTTATTAACCAAAAGATTGTTTTTAACTTTGTTACGGCTGGCCAAAAGACCCAAATGCAGGACTAAGAGAGGCAAGGAGTTAGATAAAAGAGGGATATTTATTGCAGCGTGAGAAGTTGAGCCTACCAGGTCCAGAGTAGAATCTGGGAATAGTGTAGCCGGGTGGTGGTCCAGGGAGTGGAAACGCTCTTTCAAGTATTGTAACTAAAACACATTATTATGCAAAATTCACTGTAAACTTTTAGGATAGCCTATAAAATGTTCTTCTACAATAGGCTTAATATAATTATTTAAATGTGTTCATTATGTTGATATTTGTTCATTTTAAAATGTAGACTATTTGACTGTTTTGATTTGTATTGAAATTAAGCAACTGTAAATTTAATAAACCTCGTTAAGTACCACACTGCTGTTGTCATCACTCAATTTGAAGTGGTTCCAAATAGGGCTGTCGCAATAACTGCAAAATTGAGATACCATGGGCTGCACGTGGCCTGACTTCAAACTTGGAAGCAGTAAGTGTTGTCATTAGGGCCCGAGCACGACCGTGCGAGGTCCCTATTGAATTTGCTAAGATTATATATATATTTTTTTTTTCTGCAAAGTAGGCTCCATTGACGGGGCCTAAACATACTCGAAAACTCACCAAAATTTGCAAACATGTCAGAACTGGTGAAAAATTTCGTATTTTATGGGTTTCGCACATGGGCGTGGCAAAATGACTCGCTAGCGCCACCTAGAAAATTGGAAAAGATTATCCCCTCGTTCACGTTCAACCTACATGTACGAAATTTTCTGGGGACATGTATCATATCAAGACGCACAAAAAAGCCTCAAGAACCCATACCCTAAAGTCAACAGGAAGTCGGCCATTTTGAATTTTACAGCCATTTTTGGATGATTTACACACTCCGTACTTTAACGAACTCCTCCTAGGAATTTAGTCGGATCGACGTCAAATTTCTGCTGTGCCTTCTAAAGGCATTGACGATGAAAAGTTGTGCTATTTGCGAGTTTTCGTCAATGGGCGTGTCTGTGGCGTCAATGATTCGCCATGAAACAGGAAGTTGTTGTAACTTCAGTGTACATGCTCGCATCTGGACCAAACTGTACATGTAGGATGAGAGTCCCGCCCT
>NC_060150.1:23687051-23699067 GCF_021292245.1 Micropterus dolomieu
TCTCAACCCAATAGAGCATCTTTGGGATGTGGTGGAACGGGAGCTTCGTGCCCTGGATGTGGATCCCACAAATCTCCATCAACTGCAAGATGCTATCCTATCAATATGGGCCAACATTTCTAAAGAATGCTTTCAGCACCTTGTTGAATCAATGCCACGTAGAATTAAGGCAGTTCTGAAGGTCAAACACAGTATTAGTATGGTGTTCCTAATAATCCTTTAGGTGAGTGTATTTTAGAATTCAAACTAAAAAGACACCAAGTTATTTAAACTAACCTACTTCCTGTTGTCTTTTGATCATATCACATTTTTCCTGTGGTTTTGCAGGCTTCATGAGTCTTTATGAGCGTTCCATTTCAAACATACAATGCTTGCTAAAGTGCTGAATATCTATGCTGTAGTTTTATAAAATGTACATATCCAATTATTTTGGATAAAATATACTGCGTTATTCATGTCTACTTAATTATGTGCATCTAGTCTGAATCTGGAGCACTCTTCTGCATTGAAAAGCTGATGCTATTTTTTAAAGTAAATTCTGCACCAGCAGTATTTGACTGCAGCAGTAGGACTGTTTGAAAACTTCCCTCCCCACTCTGACAGCAGAAATGTGGTGTGGATGGCATTCTTTGATGCAACACATTCACATGAATCATTATTTTTTCCAATTAAAAGCAGTGTCACAGAACAGAACATCTCCATCATGGTTTAATTTTCATTGGAGCCTTGATGGAAACTACAGACCTCCACAACCAGCCCTGCTCTGTTCCTCCCAGCTGAATCATGAAGGGAGTGATTTCTACTCTGATCCTTCCGCATCTGCGTACTCAAGATTTCAGCTGTGTCAAAACGAAATATCTATACCGGAAGTACCTTGATTGTTCACCAAAATAAAGGTGTGGTTTAAATGTGGTTTTAATCTTCTCAGTTTTGATAAAAAAAGAACGTACCTCAGTCCCAACTGAGCCAAATTGTGATGTGATATATACAGTAAGACAAAGAAAATAACATTGCTTAAGAAATATTTTGATAAATTTGTTTAAATGATAAATAAATAAAAAGCTCAAGAGTTATCCCGAAAATTATTCCCCCAAAAATTTTAATAATTTTGATCACTTGTAATAGGTTCCACAAGTCACATCAAAGTGAAACATTAAAATTTTAGATTAAATATAGAATTAAACTACAGCAGTAAAATAATTATAATTATTAACTCTGTCACAATTATTCCATTGCTAATCAGTCATTGACCATATTAAGTAGCTAACTGACTCCTACTATTCTCTGCTCTGCTGCTTCCATTATGTCTCCTCTCTCTCCTCTCTACAGCATTATTTCCTGTTCCCGTCCTTACCCTAACCCTAACAACAAACACATGAATTGACAAAAAATCAAGATCATCAAAATACTGGTTGAGTTTAGAAAGAATGAACACAGAAATCAGTCAGTATCAGCCCTTCCCCATGTCCTCTGTCCTTCTCACACTGCTCTACAGGTACCACTGGTAGAGAGAGCAGGGGCTGGTTTTCTCAGCCAGCAGTTTACAAGAATTGGACAAATTTCTTCACAGATTCACAGCAAAAGAAATGCAAGACGGCATGCTGACATCACACGCTGTTCAAGAAGGCTGTTCAAAACCAATGTTAACAGAGATGCCTTCACTTGAAAGTTATGCCTTCTGAGGCAGCTGTCTATTACGGTAGTAAGGCAGTGAGGCAGCTGTCTTCCATTTCAAACACAGCCACAAACTCGACTTTGGGGGACTGGTTCCATGAATCCTGTAATTTCATGTTGCACAGTGCAAAACAGCTATAAAGCTACAGCTACTAAGCGAGCTGGAGTGCTCCTTAAACTGTGATAAACGGGATTTCTAACTGCGCTCCTGTCAGTACATCTGGTGAATATCTGCTCTCTGGCAAACAAGATTGATGCTTCTCAACGGAGCAAACATGGACTTTTCCGGATCAGCTGCCCTGTGCTGCACTGTAGCCTGGCTTGGTAAGCACATCCCAGATACTACACTCCATCTGCCTCCAATTCCTCCGCACGAACCACATAATGGATCTATAGTAGAAAACGGGGAGAGGTGGAATCTGCTTCTACATCAACAAAGTTTGGTGTACAAATGTCACAGTGTTAAAGAATGCAGGAAGTCCTTACTTTAGGACTATGTTCACTGACTGTAAACCGCTTTATTCACTGCAGGAGTTTTCCTCCTTTTTTCTGGTCAGGGTTTACATTTCACCTCAGGCCTGTGTTAGTCAGGCCTTACATCACCTGGCTGACCAGATGACCAACATGCATCACTAACATCCAGACTCCCTGCTCATTTTCCTTGTGAACTTTAACAGAGCAAACCTCAGCCACAAACTGTCAAAATATAGACAGCAAATAAATGTCCCACCAGGGATAAATACAAACTGGACTGTTGCTACACCACATTAAAGGATGCCTGTCGCTCTGTTCCCTGTGCAGCTTTGGGACTCTCTGATCACTGCCTTCTTACAACTTACAGGCAAAACTAAAATCTGCTCAGCTTCTAGCCAAGAATGGGAGAAGATCAACAAGGTAAAGCTGAAGTTAGATGCCTGCTTTGACTACAGTGATCAGTGTTGACATGATGTTGTCTGTATTTGTCATCATATTCCCTTTTTTTCTTTTTCTTGTGCCATTGACAATTCTGCTTTGCTTGTAATACAGAGACTCTACATTGTTCCTGTATTGAAAATGTTCTAAATCGCCAAATAAACTTTTGCCTCCTGGAGAATCTGGAATTCTAGAAAGTAGATAAACAGTCCAGCAGAATGGCTGTAGCTCCAAATGTTCAGGAAAACAGCAAGTCTTCATGGAAATGTTGGTCTGGCTGTAGTTGTTTAAATTAACACACACATTACAAGCTTTCAAAATACCTTTTTATTTATGAAGCAGCTGCAGGTATACTTTCAGCTCTGTTCAGACCACAGGGTACTGTTGAAATCATGTGGACCACTCAAAGTTAAGTTCTGCCATGTATATACTGCTCTGAACATTTTGGCCAAAAGGATCACAGCATTCAGTGTTAGACCTACATAAATATGTAGTGAAATATGGACAAGTTCTTTAAAAAGAACTCAAAAACTACCGGCGACAAATTTAAATTTCTTTTCCAGCAGGTTGCAGAAAATAAAAACTACTTAACCTTTAAAGTTAGGTAATTTTCTATTAGCATCCTATGTCTGGGACCCAGTAAACACACAACTCACCACAAAATATGTCCCTGGCAAATAATTTCTAATCAGAGTCATTATCCATCCATCCATCCATCCATCCATCGTCAACCGCTTATCCTGCATACAGGGTCGCGGGCAGAGTCATTATGCCCAAAGAAATTTTGGATGCGCAACTTTTATTTTGAAATCTGTTAGAGGAAGTGCTGTTCTGGTTCGCCTGGTTTGCTCTCGGTGTCTTTCTGCTGTTCTGAAGTTTACCTCTCAGGTCTGTCTAATGAGCTCAGACGATTTAAAAAGTTTGTGAGAGAGATGAGCGGACAGACGGTCCCTGCGGACTTTTCAGGACACATGTTGGACCTGGATGAGGACGAAGACCTGGAAGTTTTCAGCAAGGTAAACAGAAACTGCCTGCAAACACAGCGAAAGCGTCAGACTCTCAGCTTCTAACACTTCCAGTGCCTTTCTTGCTACGTGGATTTGACCCCGGCACTAACATACACGCTTTAACTTTCACCTGCAGTTTAAATACCTTTCCTCCGGCTGGACCGGATATAACGTTAGTGACTGTCTGTGTTGCACATCGTGACCAAACTGTCGCGTATAGAAGGAAGGAAACCACATTTCCTGGATCAGCTGATCTGAACTTAGGACCGACTGTCTTTCATGCTTCTTGCTGTTGGTATCTTATATGGAAAGACTAAAGCAGTTCTCCCTTCTGTTTTTGAATAATTCAACATTTATTTGCTGAGTTAGTTACACCAGGTAAAAAGTACCTAGGATCTGTAGACCCACCTCTTTAATTCGGTTTACCTCATTAACAATCACCAGCACTAGTCCGATAGACTTGAACTCTTGGTCCTCCTTCACTGGTCTCTTTTTAAGCAAATGATTAAAAAATTCTAAAATTAGCCTAAATACTTTGAAGAAACGGTATCGAATTGGTGGGTGGATTACTTATGTAGATGCAGAATTACAATATCCCTACTGAAGATTTGCTAAAAGTCCAAAGTTAACAGTTATGTTTTTAGGGTCTTGTATTATGCACATAACCAATGCCAAGTTGTATTGTGACTTTTTATTTTATTTTTATTTTTTTATATGTCAAGGGCTGCTGGGTCAATAAATGGCCCAGGAATTTCTTCCTGGTCAGCCTCACTCTCCAGACAGAGCATTTGTTAAAATTTTAATATTGGCACATACTGTTATGATGTTATTCCTAGTACTATAGTCAGGGGTCGACTTTAACATTAGGTAGGCGGCATTCATAGTAACTGAATCCTTTCAACTAGACAGTCACCACAGCATGATGAGAATTACAGGGCCAACATAGATCATTTTAGTTTAGATATTGTAGATATCTATCTATTTTTAGTTTTTGTTTCATTAACCCAGAAAAATATCTGACTTTGGTTAGACTCTAAGCTAATCAAACAAAAAACAGTGGCCTAAGCCATCCTATTAAAGGATTCACTGATACCTGTGGATCTGCTGTGTAATTTGGGACTCATAAAACGGCGAAGAGCTAAACGCTAAAAAGCAAGCTAGCCATATCATCATCAACCTTACCATATGACTGGTGCTTTGCCTTGGCTCTAGGGGCCGTGCTGCCCTAGACTCTGTTCAGCTATTTCCCTCATATCTCTATCATATTCACCTATGTCACCGCTAGAACTAACTACTGCATATCGAGATGTGCTACTTAGCGGTTCTGAGCATGCGCGTGGTCGGTTTCCACGCCCAATAAATCTGTGCAACCATGCCGTTGAGACAGTCACTGACCGTGAGCAATATCTAAAATAAATCATCATTAGTCTATCACAATACGCTACTCCAGAAATCTTAGTTGTTACAATATAGTATTTCAACATGCTCCGTATCTCCTTACAGTACACATGTAGTGAGTAGTGTATTATAAAATGATTCTGGAGTGGGAGCATCATTTGATAAACGATATTAATCTATCGGAATACACAAAATTTTATATCTCTTTTGAAATTATATCGGTACACCTCCTATCGATATACCGCCCAGCCCTCTGAAGGTATGATAACCATAAGCAAAAATATCACCGTTTCATCTTATTGTGATTGCTGCTTTAAAATGTGTTATTTTTAACTGTCTGGGTAAAAAACATCAACTTTTTCTCCATTGAACACAATATATTGTACTTTTAAGCAACAACAAATACTCCTGCTGCTAAGAATAATATCAAATAACTGTAAAATCGATTATTGTTACTTCAATGTTAATACACCGAGAGAGAGAGAGAGAGAGCAGCAACGGTATAATGGAAAACATTGTAAAGAGCTTTTTCAACGGCGCTGGTTAACTTTACACAGTGCAGGGGAAACATGTCGCCTCTAGACTCATTGACAGGTCAATCATAAGGTTGTCCCGCCCTAAAGCATACTCTGCTTTATGGTCTATTTTCTTCTAATTTACTAAATGAACATCATGCTGTGTTGAAGATTTTCAACTAGTGACTACAGACCGTAAAGTCATTAGGAAAGTGTTTACTGGGGGAATAAATCAGCTTAAAAGTAGGGTAATTTTACAATTATTTCTAGTCAAACCGGACTTCTTTTTGCAAGCAGAGGAGTCGCCCCCTACTGGCGGTTAGACAGAATGCAGGTTTAACTTACTTCCAGGTGTACTCACTTTTCAGACCCGGAGGTTCCCACTCTGACATCCGACTTGAGACAACCACTTTTGTTTTGAGGTAACGTTAACTACAGTAACGTTAATGGCCTGTTTCTGTCACCTGTTTGTGAGAAGGCGGTTAAGCTAGCCGCACCTACGTTTGGAGTGCAAACGTAATAAAGCCTTTATGGTACATTGACTGAAACAGCCCAGAGTGAACTGACAGAAAGGTTAGCGACTTTATCCTGTCAGTTTGTCTCTTTACAAAGACAAGCGTTGCAGTATGAAAGTCCTACCTGAAGAGAGGCTGTGAAGTCTTCATGTTACGCCATACGAGAACCACATATAACATTATTTATAAAACTGGGTCGGACTTGATGAATTTAGTGTGTGGAGGGTACACGTGACAACGTCCGGTTTTCAAAAAAGGCGACTATACAGTATGAAAATAAGATTAATTGGATTATATTCACAGAAAGTATAAAACATATTACATGTGTCCATTAAAGTAAAACAACAACAATAAAATGTTAGGGAAGTTACTTATTATATTTTCTATTCTTTGATTTAGGGTTTTTGGAAAATCAAATGATAAAATAAAAATAAATTTGTTAACTTTTGTTGCTGTTTCATCACTATTTATAGCTATACAATGGGTTTATGGTTAAAGAGGTGGTATTGTGCTGTATGGCTTTTTCCCTCTCCTTTATTGAGTTATCTCTCTTTTTTTGCATGTAACAGGTTTGCAAAGTGAAAAAGCCCAAAGTCCAGCCCAAAGGGAGTTCCCATCTCCCACAGAAAGCACTGCTCTGAACTGCTTGAAAACAGCTCGTTTGTAGTCCAGCCCTTCACTTCCTTTACTTGTGACGTCCAGGGGCATTTTTAGGATCTTGAAACATTGGGGGCTTAGCCCAGCCCATAAAACGTCATATCTTCACATAATTGACCCCCCCCCCCCCCCCCCCCCCCCCCAAAGTTAAGTCTGTAAAGCAACAGTAAACATCATCTACTTATACGGCACAACAAAACTCAGAACAACACTGTTTGATTTTGATGTTGCTAAATTGTAATGTCACGTGTCTAATTAATTCTAATAATATAACAACAAAAGTGCGACAGTATGAATAGGGGGGTCCGGGGGTACTCACCCAGGAAATTGTCAGTGTTAAACACTTAATTTCCTGCATTCTGGTGTTTTTCTGCACCAATTTCTGCCTTTTCTGCATCAATTTATTGTGGAAATTATTTATGTACAGCGACACACAAAATTCAGGTGTTGCTGGATTGTGGTGAGTATTTAAAAACATTTTGATATTTTATGACCTTGTAACTGATTATTTATTCCCATCTTAAATGTGCAATTGTACTACTGCCTGCCTTGGCCAGGACACTCTTATAATAAAACAATTTAAAATCTAAAATTGTAACAGAATATAATGCAGAGCAGCTCTTAGGCATTCTGGGTTGCTTTTAGATATGTTTCTCCTGTAGATCAACTTTTTATATTATCACTGCTGAATCAACACACATGCAGGCGTGACTGATTGAGGTAACCTCTTTAAATGTGCATGTGGCACCTTTTTACCTCATCAATAATAAATTAAATCATTTTGATTCAGTTATAACCTATTTTAAAGGTCACTTTAAAATATCAGTTTTGCTGCCCAGCCAACTTTTGTTACCTGTGCCTTTTTTATTATGGAGATGTAGCCAACCAAACCACTTGCTTTGCAGTAGCACAGGCTGCCAATACAATGTCATTATTCCTGAAGCATCTAAATCTTCACAACGCAAAGAATTATTGTGGCAATGACATGAGAGCAGCTTGTTGTTGAAGCAGGTAAACCTGCATACAGAGGAAGCTGTGCGTCGTGCATAAAACCCAACAGGACTGTTTTATCCACCATATATTGTCTCTCGCTCGAAAGATTAGTTTCTCCGGCGACATTATGGACTCACCGTCGGACATCGCTATAAAACAGATAGTAACATGTGTATTAAATAAAAGAAACAGGCTAATGTCCAAAGCTATGACCTGTTCAACAACAGGACAGTTTTATTATATCTCAATCAATGCAGTGATCGTCTGACATAGATGTTACAGTGTGTAGGCTTCATTTTCTCTCCAGAGACTAAAGATGCTTTTAATGTGCCGTTAATGGAAAGTGAAAGTGTTTCACTTGCCGGCTCATGAAAGAGCGACGCAGGCTGCTATACTGTGCGCTCACTAGATTTCCGTTGTATTAGTAGAGCAACTTAAAGCCTTAAACTGAAAAGATATTTGCCTGATTTTCTAAATGTTTGCATCCGCCCAGCTCTGTGACTGTGACAAACACAGACCAGCGCTTTACTGCGTAACTGCACGCACACAGCCTGGATCACAGCTCATTTCGGTTAATGAAGCAAAATGCAGATTACAGACTGGTGAAGTTATAAAAGGTATGAATGGAAAATGTAGCGAAATTAAGAGTAGACCTACATTAGATGTACCCACCCCTGCTGTAGACACCATCACTGCTGCCTTCGGCTAGAAGTAACAGCAGCACAAAAGAAGAAGCTGCACCGGCCTCGAGCAACATTTATATATATCTTTTTCTCCCTAAACATTTCTATAGGATACATTTTGTCCGGGACTGATGTGGAGTGTGTGAGTGATTGACTGGTCACTTAGTAAACGCCTCCTATATGAGCCAGCTCCGAAATCCTGAGCCAGGAAGGCAATGCGAAATAAAACTTTACATTAGGAAAGAGGGGGGACAAAACATAGATTTTGAAATGAAATATGTATAATGCCTCCTATGCCTATCAGGTGATCAACCTCACCACAAATCCACACAAGTTAATTTCAGCGCCTCTGATAAAGTGCAGCTCACAGCCGCTTCAGGTGGAGCAGAGAGGACAGACACAGAGCTACAGCTATTGCCCAGGGCTAGCGCCGCCGCTGGTGACGTCACAATGAAAACGCGTCATAAAGCTTGCCAAGCGGCTAGCGGGGTCAGGCACGCCCTCAAACCAAGCTAGACTGAGCGGAGGCCCTTTGGCTCGACTCGCCTTTGTTTGGGTTGTAGAAATGTTGTACTTGGGATACTAAAATGTAACGTGAAAACACGACAGACTGCAAAAACGGCAGAGGAAAACACAGCTGGAAGGTTTTCATACCACTTATCTGTCTTTACATTCTGAGTAATGCTGAAACATTTTAACATAAAAAAGAGAAAGCTGTGTGGATCGCTTGTGTGTGTGTCGCATTGAACATTATGTCGCGGCAGTTGTGTGTGCCATCGCTATGACGACAAGCTACGTACTATCTCTGGGTATTGTCTGCAATAGAAAACGGAGCAGGGCCGAGTAGAGTCGAGTCTATCGATTTGCGCTATGGTAGCATTTTTCGGCAAGGCAGCATAGATCGTCAGAACACCGGCAGCAGTTCAACGTTTAGTCCTAAAAGACGATGCAACTCCGACTCTGTAAGATGTGGAACAATGATGTTGTGTGGTTGTGGACTTGAGTAACTTATACCATCTGCTAGGTTACGGTCGCAGTCTGAAGCACCTTTGATTTTGATCACACTACCTTGTTTCTTACAACCCGCCCTTCTCTGCTTCTGATTGGCTAGTAGTCCTTACCTGGGAACTGCGCATGTAGAGCTCCCAACAAAGTTATTATTTTTTTTTACAAGATGCATCACTCTGTAGCTCAAGAGCGGAGCGTACAACACATAGGGTGAAAAGAGGAGCTGCAGCAATGTGCAGTATGAGAAAAATATGTTTGTTTTTTTTTGAAAATTAAACCATGTAAAGCTGTTCTGGTACAACCCCTAAATAAGATTTGGAACCTGAAAATGAGCATAATACCACCTCTTTAAATAATTTATTAGAGCACAACGTAGTTTACAAGTGAAATTTAATTTTCCACCAAATTAATGCATTTAACTTTAAAATTTTTCTTCTGAGGGGGCATGACCCCCAGACCCCCCCCAACAGGGTCCGAGGCCCACCCACCATAGCCTCTTAAGATCCTGTGGGAAACACTGACATATCATTCAGAGACATGGGTGTACAGATCAATTTTTGGATTTTAAGAAGGGGTCATGGTAAATTGAGGGAACACCAGCTAGGAAAGCTGTCTCTGAATATCCCAGCACTGCTAAATTAGGTCAATGAGTGACTACTGATTAGCGAGGTTGAATTATATTTTATCCATTTCTAGTGAGACATGTCATTGATAAGACTTGAATAAATGGCGCTACAGTGCTGCCTCCCTTCCTGAGGCTGTCACCATAACAACCACTTCATCACAAACACTTCCATGTTTGTTGTGATTACTCTTTGCATATAATTTGGTTTAAATGACCTTTACTTGTTTGCAGAAGTTAAAGTAAACTATGTACCATCATGTTTCCATGAACACACTAACAGCAGACTCTGCTCTGTTTGCTGTTCCTGGCAAAAGAGTGAGAGCTCCCTGCTGCATGTACGATCAGATGATAACCATCCATCTGAGAGAGAGAGAAGTCATCACATGTTTGTCATCATTGTTTTGCAGTGTGGAGCAGTGTTGTGGGTCCTCTGCTGATCTCAGCAGCTTCACAGCTGTTGTTACAGGACACAGACCTGCAGGCAGCAAACTTATGGTTCATTGCTGTTTGCATAAACTGGATGTGACTTGAATGTGAGTCCACTGTTAAAAGGCCTGTGCTTATACATGGGTCACAAAGAAGTCGCCGTTAGACAGAGGGTATCTTAAATTAGTGTTTGTGGTTTTTAATCAAAGAATTTTCTGCTCCTCTAAATGTTGAAAAAAAATCATCATCCCCAGAGGTTCATAAAAACCTTTCAAAACTCTCTTGACCACATGAAAAATGCACAGTTTTAAAGTCTGTACAGGTGGTATTTTTTTTCACACAAATTTAGGATTAGTGGATTATGAATCAAGTTTTAAGCCTCTTTAAAGGAGGGAATAGCAGTTAAATACTGCCACTTGACAAAAGCAGTATGGCATTAGAGGGATGTCTGTAAAAAAACAAAAACAAACAAACAACAAAAACAACCCTTATGACTTGGGGTCTGCTTACACTTGAAAAGAAGTAGTTCAAACAATGTGTTGTCCAATCACATCAGAAAATCACAAGTGTTTATTGGCTACTTATTCTGCCACACTCAAAGGCAGCGGGAAAAGCTGGCTGTCATAGAGAGGGGGAGATGCGATATCGTTCAAATATAGTGACCTGTGGCTACAACCTAATAATGGGATAAGATAATAAGGAACTCGTTTTGCACCAAAGATGCAATAAATGATCATAGTAAGAGAAGATACAAAGTCTGACACATTTAACAGTAGCCAGTTGACTTTGGCACACCTTATTTTTCACAAGCAAGCTTTCTCTTAGTACTAGAGGTCCTGATTCAGAACTGCTGCAAACTTTAAAGAGACCTATTCTACTGCTTTTCCAATCCTATATTTTAGTTCTGTGACTCCTGTATGGCAGCTTTGCATAATTCAAAGTTTAAAAAAAAATGTTTCTGTCTTATACTGGCTCTTCATGTAGTCCTTCATTTCAGCCTCTGTCTGAAACAAGCTCTACATGCTCCTCCCCATGCTCCCGCCTCTCAAAGCCCACTGTCTTCTTATTGGCCAAGACCTGAAGCATGTTATCACGATTGGCTAATCGCGATCTTTCAAATCGCAATTTCGATTTGAAAATGATTGATCGTTCACCCCTAGCTATTGTACTGACTACAGGGGAGTTCATTTCACAGGATCCTTGGATTGACGGGGCAGCCAATCATTCAGAGGTCAGGTAGATGGAAGTGGTGCCAGAGTGTAGGGTTTGCCCATGGCCACAGGTAGGAACAAGTGGTTCACCAGGGTCTGGATGTTAGCTGTAACAGGGAGCCAGTGTGGAGAAGCAGAGTGGTGAGGGAAAACTTGGCTGGTTGAATCACCAGATAGGTAGCATTCTGCTAGTTGCAGACATCTAATGGCAGATGCAGATGCAACATTATTAGGGCCCGAGCACGACCGTGCGAGGTCCCTATTGAATTTGCTCGGATTATATTTTTTTTAGGGCCCGAGCACGACCGTGTGAGGTCCCTATTGAATTTGCTCGGATTATTTTTAGGGCCCGAGCACGACCGTGTGAGGTCCCTATTGAATTTGCTCGGATT
>NC_060150.1:23699087-23700075 GCF_021292245.1 Micropterus dolomieu
CTGTCTTCTTATTGGCCAAGACCTGAAGCATGTTATCACGATTGGCTAATCGCGATCTTTCAAATCGCAATTTCGATTTGAAAATGATTGATCGTTCAGCCCTAGCTATTGTACTGACTACAGGGGAGTTCATTTCACAGGATCCTTGGATTGACGGGGCAGCCAATCATTCAGAGGTCAGGTAGATGGAAGTGGTGCCAGAGTGTAGGGTTTGCCCATGGCCACAGGTAGGAACAAGTGGTTCACCAGGGTCTGGATGTTAGCTGTAACAGGGAGCCAGTGTGGAGAAGCAGAGTGGTGAGGGAAAACTTGGCTGGTTGAATCACCAGATAGGTAGCATTCTGCTAGTTGCAGACATCTAATGGCAGATGCAGATGCAACATTATTTATCAAATTGGGGTCCGGTTTTCAAAGTAAGGTGTCTATACAGTATGGAAATAAGATTAATTGGATTATACTCACAGAAAGTATAAAACATATTACTTGTATCCATTAAAAGTAAATGGACACATTTAATTTACTTTACCGGACCCTCTCAGGACTCTGACCCACCCACCGTAGTCTCTCCAAATCCTGTGGGAAACACTGAGTAAAAAACACATTTTGACCATTTAATTTATGCAATGGTTTTAAAAAAAAAAAAAAAAAAAAGGCTAAATAAATGGAAAAAAAAATTTGAAAAACCTTATTCAGTATTCAGGAAAGCTTTTCATTAAATTCGGCTTCATTTTCATTTCGTTGCATCCCTACCAATGAACATTTAGTCTGTCTCTCATGTGAGGAAGGGACAGAACCTCTTGAACAGGAGGAATCTACAGGAGCTATCGCTGCCATGTTTGCAGCAGTTGCTTTTCGGGTTCACACCTAGGTTCTTTAATGTCAGAGTTGGCACCTACACATTGTTGCCATGATAATCGGCAGGGTTAGCATGAGCATCTTTTCCCCTGTAGAAACACAAGCTCGGTCTCATCCAGGGTGAGCTTTAGGT
>NC_060150.1:23700095-23705924 GCF_021292245.1 Micropterus dolomieu
TACACAATATGAATAAGCTATGCAGACAGTTGTAAAGAAAGAACATCTTTTTCTTCTGTTCTCTACTTGTTATAGTTACACAGTATTAGGGGTGTGGGATGTATTAAAAGTATCCACTGTTCTCCCATGCTCTAACACACAGTAACGATGAAATGTGTGCTGTTCTCACATTCTCCCTCTGTATGTACACATAAACAACAAGGCAGGGAAATATAAAAGGAATTTATTTTATTGTTTGTGTACATTATTGTTCAGTGTACATGGTCACATCTGAAAGAAACTTTACGTGCTTGATAACTCTCCCACCCCGCAGACATCTACACGCCAATAATGATTTATATTCATAGCGGCAAGTGCTATGTAGCTCCACATAGGGGACACAGGAAATGACATATAGCACCTTCATGCGGCGTCGGAACCGCGTAGGAAATTCACAGCCGCACCGGCAGAGCTCCAGAATATGCAACTCGGCCGGTTCATGCGCGGACGCGCTACAAGTGCGAGGGCCCGCCCAACACTGCTTGCAGCTTAAATTTATGCAATGGTTTTTAAAAAAAAAAAAAAAAAGGCTAAATAAATGGAAAAAAAATTTGAAAAACCTTATTCAGGAAAGCTTTTCATTAAATTCGGCTTCATTTTCATTTCGTTGCATCCCTACCAATGACCATTTAGTCTGTCTCTCATGTGAGGAAGGGACAGAACCTCTTGAACAGGAGGAATCTACAGGAGCTATCGCTGCCATGTTTGCAGCAGTTGCTTTTCGGGTTCACACCTAGGTTCTTTAATGTCAGAGTTGGTACCTACACATTGTTGCCATGATAATCGGCAGGGTTAGCATGAGCATCTTTTCCCCTGTAGAAACACAAGCTCGGTCTCATCCAGGGTGAGCTTTAGGTGGTACCTTGAGATGCATTCCAAGATATAAGGCAAGCGGTGATGTGATGGTACTTCCCCCTGCCTGCTGGAAGTAGATGTATATATGAGAATAGAAATTACGTCATTAGCATCTGTTCCACTAGCTTCTGTAAGTCACTGCTATCTTGCATTCAGCATTTCTTTCATCAGCCTTTGTGAAAAAAAGGAAGCATGTTCCTAGGGTCTGCTCTTCCTATTCAAATTAGCATCCACTACAACACTGGCTATTAGAAATTAATGTCTCCATAATTTTAATTAAGTTAAAAAACAATTACTTTGTGAGCACAGAAACAACTACAGCTCTCCCTATTCAAATGTAAAAGTGCAGGAGCCCAGTAACTTAAGCTTCCATAACTTGGTTTTGTCCATAAAACTCACCAAAAAAACCTCTCTTTTATAGTGATTTCCATTTTTTATTTATTGACTTTTTATTTGCTGTATCTTTGCTGTTTAAAAACTCTATAAAGCAGCCCCTCGACTTGCAAATGTCTAGGGCTTATGGGATATCATGGTTAAATGCTGCTGGAAAAAAAACAAATATTGAATAAATAGCGATGTTTAAATCTGCCATTGCCTATCTAGACATAAATGTGCTGTTGAGAAAGGCTCTGTAACTTTAGTTTACGGATTATGAAGTAGGTTTTATTACTCCTGGAAATTAACCTGGAAGTTGTAGTTTCGCTTTGGCTCTCCATTATATAAAATGTATGATCATTCTTTTGGTAATATTAAGGCTGTCGCTTGTGAGCTTTCCTATGTGTTGCTTAGAATAAATAATCTTGGAATCAAAACTTTCCACTTGATCTTATTACTGTAAATTGCTCTGGTTTAGAGAGCTGAGAACGGCAACAGTTTCACTGTATTACTGAATGTCTGTGTGTATGCGGGATGGACTAATTGGGGATTAATCCAGTCTCATTTTTTTTTACTGAGCATATTTATCCTCAGTCGAGTTCTTACCCCACGCACCATCTGGATGGGTTTGCAAATTGAAAATGTGCCCACACCCATATGGTGCCGAGAGTTGGTACTGAAAGATAAACTGTGTGTTTTACTGTAGAAAAGTCTTCTAAAAATAATGATAATCATATACTCCTTTTAAAATGTATAAGTTGTCCAATTGTGCTTTTTCATGCACTGAAAGGCAAATTTTGGATTAAGCTGACGGTTTCCCTCGTGGTGGAGGGTGTAAATGCATTGGAATGTGATGGGATCTGTCTGAGCACATGTGGAGGTAGTCTGGCTCACATTGTGTTTGGATCTGACAATCCCTAGCCTGAATAGGACAGGTCTCTATTCTGTGCCATAAAGTTCCAAAAGATGTGTTATTTAACAGAACTGCATTGCACTCATCTGGGTAGCTGACCGGCAGTAATAAGGAAAATAATTGTGTGAGCAGAGTAGAGAAGTAACTCAGTTACTCGAGTTACGTAATGATGAACGATCAAACGTGTTTCATCTGGAGATGTAGTGAGCTTGACGCGCACCCCTTTAAAGAAAAGGTTGTGCTGGATTTATAACACAAGAAAAAACAACAGCATCATTGCAAAAGTGAACACGGCACAATAATCGTATCTTGATGATCTTTTCTTCATAGTTGTGAAACTAAAATATGAGAAATCTCCCAGCACTAATCCCCTGTTGCTTACCCTAACACCATAACAACAAGGTCCAGCTCCTGAATGAAGCTTGAGGTTGTTTTTTTTCTTTTGTGACTGACCTCTGACCTATGAAAACTGGTCCAACTAAGACTCTTCTCATCAACTAACAGTTTAGTTGACTATTACGGGTTGTTATGGAGTTCAGTAAGTTGAGATGCTGTTTTATGATGAGGCAGATGTAGATTATCGATTTGTATATTACAGTGTAACAGTCAACAGTTAAGGACAAACTACAGCCATTCGTCATTTTTTCATCAATATTTTTTTATTATGCGCATTTTGAAGTATCGCATTAGAAAAGGTTGATGGAAACGGAAAAATTCATTTTAGAAGTTTTTAAAAAAGGCTGAGGTTAGATTCGTCGAAGTAATCAATTACGTAATACGTCGGCTCACATTACATGCGTCGAAGCGTCGCTTCATCTGGTATTAGTGGGATTCCCGGACAAGCTCCAGCTACAAGACTGTGCCTTTTGACCATCTAAAGTTTGGGAGGATTTTAAACAGACGCTTAACAACGTGCTGCTCCGTGAGCCTCACTGCAGCACAACTTCTGTCCACAAGCACGTGAAGCAGCATGAACACGTGAAGCAAAAGTATCCCGGTGCACTGACGGCAGCACCGCAAATCCGGTTTGCTTTGTGTCTCCACACAAGCACGGCACATTATCAGCACGAGGACACGTGCTTGTATTTTCTTCATCGCCTTCATGTTAAAAGTAATTTCTGCCCCACTGCTGTCATGGTAACGTAAGGTTAGACCGTGTGTCATCTAATGAGCGGCCGTTTCATATTTTCTCTGTTTATTTAACAGCCACACATGAGCGAGAAAACACCTGGATCAACGCTACAATCTGTGACTGCCGTATGTAATGGTTTTTGGTGTTTTATTTTCTACACACTGATGCAGAAATATTTTTGATTATCATACTGCATTACTCAATATTGAAATAAATCCATGTCAGAAACATTTAAAGTTTTAAGTAAAGTAGCCTAATTAATGTCTGTTATCACAACTCATCAGTGACGAGGAAATTTAATTCATTTTAAGACATGCTGCTATTGCCATCATTCTAATGAGCTTCATCAGGATGATTGAATATAAAATTGATTTATTGATTAGACATGTTTTTGGATATTTATTTGGGATAAATTGGGTAATAGGCAACTTTTTTTCTTTAGAATACACAAAATTAGTCGTTAGATTTATCAAAATTTTTAAAAATAATTGATAGATTAATCGACTAAAAATAATGTACAGTGTAATGTGAAGTTATGTACAGCCCTACTTGAGGTGTTTTGTTTATTTTTCGAAAAAGAGTAAAACGCTAAAGGGGAAATGGAAACCCATTTGCCAAGTAGGGGTGTGGAAAATAATAGATTTTTAGATGTGGACTTGAATGATTCTGAATCGATTCACAAATATCAGTAATCGATTATCTAGAGGTTAATTGCTAACTAATGTTTAGGAAACGCAAAAAGACGGAACTCAGAAATGCGGAAGTGCAGCTCCAGACTGTCTGTGCGACAGGCAGCTGTTGAATTAATAACTGCTGCTACTAAACATTATTTCACCCGCACACTGTGCAGCACAGTAGCACTTAGCTAGCGTCCTCTCCTCATTCTTCATACGACAGCTACATGACAGGCGAGCGGAGCAGAGGCAAATATGAGTGGTACGTTTCAGTGTGGCAGTAAATGTACAGTGCAGGTCACAGTGTGTCCGTTAAAGTCTGTCTGTTTTCCGACTACTGGAAAAGTGAAAGCGGTTGGCGTTGGCTAACATCTCCTCTTCAGACTGCGGTCTGGAAGCTGAGCAGGACTGCTAGTTCAATTTAATTTGTCATTCATTCACATCAAGTACACAAATGAATGAAGTGCAGTTTCTCAAGGCCCACGGTGCTCAATACAAGATTACAATAATCAACTTACAAGACACAAACATGTAACTACACTAGACGAGACAAAAAAGGAACAGATTTATTAAGGTGGAGTGAACGTGGTTTGGCTGGTTTTGCTTAGTTAAACCCATATCTGACTCTATACTAATAACAGCAGCATCACAAATGAAAATGGCAGCAGCAGAGGTCAGTAATAATACTGTAGTAATGCTATGCAACGTTAGCTACATTTATATGAAGTAACTGCATTTCCTTACTACTTAGTTGGATCATTACCAATACTTTGGTTTAAAAGTACTAAGTAGTCACAGTGAAAAATATACATCTTTATCCTATTCATTTTATAATCACATCATAGCACTCAGTCACAATGAGGTGCCTAGAAATTCCCAATCCTAGAGGTGACGCATCGAGATATCGAATCAAATTGTTGACAGGATATTTGTAATCAAATCAAAACGTGAGGCTAGTGAAGATGCACGCCCTTATTGCCGAGTAAGTTCTGACAGAGCTCACATTTACCTCACATTCCTGATCAGCTTTTTCAACTGTTGGCGTCTTCACAGATATTCCAACAACACAAAGAAGCATGACTGGTAGCAACTTCAAAGACATTTCTGAATACCCCTCTCCATCTTTCTCAGATCCATGGTTTTTGGTTTTGTTTCTGGTTTGCAACCTCTACTCCTACTTGTTTATTGCAGCCATCAGGTGCTGGTCATATAATTAGAATACCATCAAAAAGTTGATTTATTTCAGTAATTCCATTCAAAAAGTGAAACTTGGATATTATATTTCTTCATTACACACAGACTGATATTTCAAATTTTTATTTCATTTAATTGTGATGATTAAAACTGACAACTAATGAAAATCCCAAATTCAATATCTCAGAAAATTAGATTACATACCAATACAAAAAAGGATTTTTAGAAATGTTGGCCAACTGAAAAGTATGAACATGAAAAGTATGAGCATCTACAGCACTCAATACTTAGTTGGGGCTCCTTTTGCCTGAATTACTGCAACAATACGGCGTGGCATGGAGTCGATCAGTCTGTGGCACTGTTCAGATGTTATGAGAGCCCAGGTTGCTCTGATAGTGGCCTTCAGCTCTTCTGCATTGTTGGGTCTGGCATATCGCATCTTCCTCTTCACAATACCCCATAGATTTTCTATAGGGTTAAGGTCAGGCGAGTTTGCTGGCCAATTAAGAACAGGGACACCATGGTCCTTAAACCAGGTACTGGTAGCTTTGGCACTGTGTGCAGGTGCCAAGTCCTGTTGGAAAATGAAATCTGCATCTCCATAAAGTTGGTCAGCAGCAGGAAGCATGAAGTGCTCTAAAACTTCC
>NC_060150.1:23706024-23711469 GCF_021292245.1 Micropterus dolomieu
ACAGTGGACCAACACCAGCAGATGACATGGCACCCCAAACCATCACTGACTGTGGAAACTTTACACTGGACTTCAAGCAACGTGGATTCTGTGTCTCTGCTCTCTTCCTCCAGACCTTGATTTCCAAAGGAAATGCAAAATTTACTTTCATCAGAGAACATAACTTTGGACCACTCAGCAGAAGTCCAGTCCTTTTTGTCTTTAGCCCAGGCGAGACGCTTCTGACGCTGTGTCTTGTTCAAGAGTGGCTTGACACAAGGAATGCGACATCGGAAACCCATGTCTTGCATACGTCTGTGCGCGGTGGTTCTTGAAGCACTGACTCCAGCTGCAGTCCACTCTTTGTGAATCTCCCCCACATTTTTGAATGGGTTTTGTTTCACAATCCTCTCCAGGGTGCGGTTATCCCTATTGCTTGTACACTTTTTTTTCTACCACATCTTTTCCTTCCCTTCGCCTCTCTATTAATGTGCTTGGACACAGAGCTCTGTGAACAGCCAGCCTCTTCAGCAATGACCTTTTTGTGTCTTGCCCTCCTTGTTCATGGTGTCAATGGTCGTCTTTTGGACAGCTTTCAAGTCAGCAGTCTTCCCCATGATTGTGTAGCCTACAGAACTAGACTGAGAGACCATTTAAAGGCCTTTGCAGGTGTTTTGAGTTAATTAGCTGATTAGAGTGTGGCACCAGGTGTCTTCAATATTGAACCTTTTCACAATATTCTAATTTTCTGAGATACTGATTTTGGGGTTTTCATTAGTTGTCAGTTATAATCATCAAAATTAAAAGGAATGAACACTTGAAATATATCAGTCTGTGTGGAATGAATGTATAAATTATACAAGTTTAACTTTTTGAATGGAATTACTGAAATAAATCAACTTTTTGATGATATTCTAATTATATGACCAGCACCTGTATGTAACTTCAACTTCTTATGTAACAATTCTTTGCGTAGCCTGGTTTATTTGCTCCAAACATGTGCCCAATTTGCTTGACTATTAGATGGAAACATGGCTGTTGAGAAACTTTGAGTCATCACACAATATAAAAATAAAAAACATATACTGTGACTTTACAAAATCGGCACATCTCTAAAGGTAAAATTACTTCAAATAATTTCCCCTTGCATCCAAGACCAATCTGACCTAATGCCAAAACCACAGGCAGTCAGTAAATAATTCAAGTTATTCCCAGTGGCTAGCCTACTCTACCCATCTGTTAGAGCATATGCTTATTGTTCTTGGCAGTTTATATGGCTGACAGTGAAACTAACAGTCTTCAGTGTAAGAGGCATATCTGCTGTTGGGTCCAATACCTTAGATACATTTTAAGAGAAAGGAAATACAGTTACAGTGAAACTGCAACCAAAAGGTTTTAGAACTTCAGAGTTTTACCGTGATCAATGAGGTGAAGCCCATTTGCTTGCTCAAAGCACACTGGAAAGAATGTCACTTGACTGCACTGAGCTGCTGGAAGAAGCTGTGATCAATGCTGGTGCTGCACTTGCTCTCCTTGACCAGCCAGGGAAAAAGCCTTCACTAAGTGAATGCTCTGCTTTTGCACCTCCTGACCAAACCTCTTTTGCCAACAGGTGCATAGTTCAGTCTTTTATCTCACAAAACAAAACCAACCTGCTGAACAAGTGTTTAACTTGAGTTACTGAAGGTTTGTCGTTAATAAGATGTAACGTCAATCTGTTTTCTGAGCTCTTCTCCTACATTCAAGCTTTCATATAAATGTATTTTATCCATGCAGTGTTTCAAAACTATCTCCTGGCAGAAAGTGCAGAACAAAACAAAAAATTGCGCAGACCTTTGGTAATGGTAATTAAGCATAGTAAACCTATTGAGGAACACATGCAGGAAGTGATGATTTTAGACAGGAGCATGCTTGAAATAAATTGAATAAAATAATTTTTGTACAAAGTAGCCTATTGTCCAATCACATTACAACAAGGTTTATAGCTGTTTCGAATGGCTACACTCAAAGCCCCTCTGTCATAGAGAGGGGAACGAGGCAATGGATTAAACAAAAGGGGATATGGGTGCACACTTTGTAAACTGTTCACATGAAAAATGACAACTCGTAGAACTTGTGTTTGCTGTTTAACATCACTGTGGGCTAACAGTGGCTTTGTCTCATCGGTCCAGAACACATCCCTGGCAGATGGAAGTCCCATTCCTAACTCTCCCAGCTCCATGGTCAACCAGTACAGACTGGAGGAGGAGCAGGAGGAGCAGCCGGATGCCAACACCAAAGACATCTTCGTCACTGTTGATAACCCAGAGAGCCATGTTACTGCCATCGAAACCTTCATCATGTACAGGGTTGTAACCAAGGTGAGCAGGTTTCACTGTGCATGTCCTTATGTACGCAGCATGGTAATATGTCTCAGAGCCAGAAACCCGCGTGTACTGACTTCTCACAGTGATGCATATTTGATCCTTCTTGTAGGACTTGGAGTAATAAACAAAGTTCACCCCTCTATTAAAAAAAGAAATTTTTTCACATATAGAAATATTTCCCTGTAAATATTTTCCATATAGATTGTTTTGACGCGAGTAAGTGTTAAGAGATATCGGCCGTAGAGATGTCTGTTATGTTTTTTTCAAATATAAAGGATATAACTAGATGGCACTCAGCTTATGATGCCTAAAGAATACATTTGAAAATCTCAGCAGCAATGTCTCTTTCCAAAAGTTATGAAGCATTTACTCAACATAATCCACAGACCCTGTTGTAAGCACTTTCATGTAGGAACTCATTTCTTTCTACCTAACTACATCCGCCAACCATATACGTGAAGGAAGCGTGCATCTACAGGGTACCCGCGGGGTCTTAAAAGTATTAAAAAGGTCTTAAATTTCATATTCCAAAAATAAGGCCTTAAAAGTATTAAATTTCATTACGAAGTTATTAAATTTCGTTTACCAAGGTCTTAAATTGGTTCTTGTACTTTCGTAGGATTAAATAAATACCGTAACGTCATAAATAAACACTTTTTTATGTGTGTGACTTTATAATTTACTTCATAATTTAGTTTGGTGTGATGTTATACGGCAGTACAGGTAACGTTACTGTTTACGTCAGTGTTTAGCTTTACGCTCTGGACTGTGGAGTGTTCGCAGTGCACGAGCTCTGGCATCCAAGCTCTGGGCAAGTTAGGAAAGAAAGCAAAACGTCTCTGATGGGCTACTAACAAGCTAACGCTAGCTCGTTGCCGGAGTATGGGCAAGTGTCTGAAATTCAGAAAGCCAGAGACACGGACAAGTGGCGGTTGAGGCCGAGGACAGTGGCGGTCACATTATGGTGAGCTCTAATGAAACCGCGGAGCTGGAAGACCCGCTGCAGGTCCCTGGTCAGTGAATGTTACAACAGCAACGGAGAGACGGTTGTGTATGTGTCTGTGTCGGCATTGCGCCGCTGTTGTAGTGTAACGTTATGTGAATGGAAACATCCGACATGCTAACGCACATTAAACTTACATCACCCAGATGCGCTGATCAACGGGACAAGGAAAAAACAAACTGGAACCCAACTCTTTATCCCTGCTGCTTTCAAGCCAATACTATATAATACTATATTTCAAACAGCCTTAAGATGCAAAAACCGAACAGGATGAATAATCACTGAAGCAATTGGCATATTATATAACATTACCTCATCTAGCCAAGGTGCAACTACTTCTAACAACTCATACTGCACAATTTGTTTGTATTTTTGATTTCACCCCTTAAGAGTTCTTAGTGCACAAATATTGGATTAATTTCATAGGTGTAATTTACACTGGGGATACTGGGGACATGTCTCCATCACTTTTTTGAAGCATTTCTAAAATATGTTCTGAAAATGGCTGGAAACAAGAAATCAAAACAAATGAAAATACTTGAGGAAGGTTTATTTGCACAAAAAGAGAACATGCAATGCCTACAAGAAATCACTGTGAGCCAAAACCTCAGGTTTCCTCCTGTTCTGAATACTCTGTTTTGAACAGCTTTTTCTACCAACAGCTCCGTTCTAGTAATACCCAGGGCCGTTAAATAAGAGAGTTACGACACTCTTTGATCTCGCCGCTACGCGGTCACGTGGTTCGTGTAGCTCTCCATAGTTCCAAACGACTCAGCGCTGTCAACCAGTTTGAATGGGTTTAGGCGGGACGGACACCAGAAGCAGCTATATTTACAGCAATTATCGGTAAATATTAACAAAATATGACACTGAATACTGAGTTGACACTTACATTACATACATATAATAACATTTGTTCTGGAGAGTGGCAGAGAGTGCTCCCAAAGGTATAATACATTACAGTATGGATATATTTTCTCTCATGCTTCTATTGTCATAATTACTGACATTCTCATGTTATGTTAAGACACATTCACATACACATGCACAACAAGTAAATATCAATGAATGCCAGAAGGTGTTTAGTTTAAGTCAAGAAAAAAGTTTTGGTAAAAAAATATACAAGGCAACCAATTGCATTCAACAATACATTTTATTATATTTTCTATCCAGGTAGGTAAGTTTTCCTTGAATGTGCTTTTCCTTGAACGCTTTTTTAATTCTCACATCCTGCAAGACCAGACAGGAGGCTATATTTCATGCCAGATGTCCCACATCTGGTTCAGAACTTGAAGAGTGTCCTGGTTGGTGGACAGACATTTCTGCAAGCTCCATCAGCCTGCTTATAGCTCCACTCTCCGCTCAAAATCCGTCCTGCTGAAAACAAACAAAACAACATACACATAGTTGATTTTGGACGGCCTTGCAAATTAAATCTCAGCTGTTTGACAGCTGGAACTTGAGGCTTACTTTATCAGGTATAGATATATCAGGTGTTCATACACCTGAAACAAACTCCTATTCATACATTCCTTTACACACAAGGGACTGTAAGTTTAAAGTTCAATGTGTCACCAGCAGTGTACATGTGCTGCTTTCATCATAATTCTGAATCACTACAGTACACGTTTTTTTTTTATTACCTTTATTAGTCGCAGGGAGCCATTAACATGAGGAGTTGTGTGCAAAATAAATCATTGTATTCTGTCTAACAGATGTCCAAAATATTACTTCGGTCAACATATGCCACTGATCTTATCACCCGTCACCGATGCACTGTCTAACAAACACTGTGTGTAATCCAACAAAGGTTAAAATCAAGGGCAACTGGACTTGGTTGAAGATACTGGAAGACGTTTCGTCCCTCATCCAAAGGACTTCTTCAGTTCTGACTGACTGGCAGGGAAACTCAGCTATTTAACCTCAGTGGGGTCGTTGGCCCGGGTCATCGATACCGCTGGTTTGTTAGTGTTCCTTGTTGCTGTGACGACAGTCGTTACAGTCGTTAAGACTACCTGTGGCCAAGACTGAACGACCATCGTTGGTATCTTCACCTGAGGCCAATAGGTTACGTTTGTTGAGTTTCCTGGGAAGTGA
>NC_060150.1:23711569-23728655 GCF_021292245.1 Micropterus dolomieu
GCACACCCAAATACAAGAAAAGCAATCTAGTGTATTCGGTCCAATGCAGTGAGGAATGCACAGACCTGTATATTGGGGAGACTAAACAACCACTACACAAACGCATGGCTCAACACAGAAGGGCCAACTCCTCAGGTAAGGACTCTGCAGTCTACTTACATCTGAAGGACAGAGGACACTCGTTTGAGGACCACCAGGTGCACATTTTAGACAGAGAAGATGGATGGTTTGAAAGAGGTGTCAAGGAAGCCATCTACACCAGGGTCGAGAAGCCGTCATTGAACAGGGGAGGGGGTCTACGCCACCACTTATCCCCCACTTACAATGCTGTCCTTTCATCACTTCCCAGGAAACTCAACAAACGTAACCTATTGGCCTCAGGTGAAGATACCAACGATGGTCGTTCAGTCTTGGCCACAGGTAGTCTTAATGACTGTCGTCACAGCAACAAGGAACACTAACAAACCAGCGGTATCGATGACCCGGGCCAACGACCCCACTGAGGTTAAATAGCTGAGTTTCCCTGCCAGTCAGTCAGAACTGAAGAAGTCCTTTGGATGAGGGACGAAACGTCTTCCAGTATCTTCAACCAAGTCCAGTTGCCCTTGATTTTAACCTTCGTTGGATAACTATGACCTGGATGACTGAGAATCTTCATAGACACTGTGTGTAATGACAGAATTAACCAAGGAACAACCTCGCTAGATACAATGTTGGCAATGTTATTACATTCATGCCAATAAAGCTAATTTGAATTGAATTACACGCTAGCCAAGTTATCTAGCTGAGATAGCTAACTTACCGTTCATCGTAATCACGTGTAACGTTACTACTACAGTGGCAACTAAGTGCTGCTATACTGAGTTACAACAAATCTATAAAGCAAAGATAAAGGATGTATGCTAAGTAACTAATAACTTTACATTTGAGGTAAATATTGCCAAACTGACATCTTGGTATGGTAACGTTAGCTGGTTAAGTGTTAACGTTACTCACGTTAACGTTAGCTAGCTTCAATTATATAATCTACCAGTTAATATCTTCCGATAAACCTTGACTAAAGCTGGCGACATAAAATACCACTATTGACTAGATTCATGAGAGGACAGCTAATGCGTTAAAATGTCAACAAATGCAGTAATTTCATCAACATACCAGGCAGCGTACTTCAGAAACACTGAAATGAACGGGGCTCAGCGCTGGAACTATTCAGTGTTTGTATCTATCAGCTAACTATCAGCTGCCCCATGACATGCGTTACTTTCGCATTCCACAGTTCAGGTCTTTTCTTTGTAAATACTTTACAAAACACAGCAAAAGGTTGGTCACGCCTATTAGACATGCTGTAGGATCAAGATATCAATTTTATTTATATAGCACACTTAAAACAACCAAGGTTGGCCAAGGTGCTTCACAGGTTAAATACAACAAGACACTACTCACACAGTAGAAGTACAACAATAAAACATTATAATATACAGTATACGATATATAGTGATATTAAAATAATAACAGACTTAACTCGAAGGAAATGCCAAAGAAAAGAGATTTTTAACAGTGATTTAAAACATTCGAGAGTTGGGGCGGTTCTGATATGGACTGGCAGGTTGTTCCACAGGTTAGGGACAGCTACACTAAAGGCTCGATCGCCTCTGGTTTTAAGTCTGCTTCTGGTACATCCAGGAGGAGGAGATTTGCGGATCTCAGCACTCTAGCTGCAGTATGAATGTGAAGAAGCTCCGTTAAGTACAATGGAGCTAATCCATTAAGGCATTTAAAAGTAAGCTTTTAAAATCAATCCTGTAATGAACAGGAAGCCAGTGGAGGGAGCGCAACACAGGTGTGATGTGGTCCCTCTTCTTCTTTCCTGTCAGGAGGCGGGCAGCAGCATTTTGGACTAACTGCAGGCGCTGAATCGATGATTTGTCTAAGTCCACATATAAGGAGTTGCAATAGTCAAGGCAGGAAGTTATGAAGGCCTAACCCTCCTAGAGGGTTAGAGGTATGAGGCCTAAGAGACCTCATACCTCTCAAAAATGGAGGGCAAGGGCAGCATATACAAAGAAAATAAGATGGGACCTAAGACAGAACCTTGAGGGACACCACAGGTAAATGGGGCTGTCTCAGAGGAATAATCACCAAGGTGGACAGAGAAGCTCCTATCGGTTAGATAGGATTGAAACCACCTAAGTGCAGTACCTTTTGATTCCCACACAATTTTCCAACCGTGACAAGAGGATTGAGTGGTCAACAGTGTCAAAGGCTGCAGTGAGGTCTAAGAGCACTAGGACGGCAGAGACTCCTGAGTCAACAGTTAAAATCAAGTCATTAAAAACTCTTAAAAGTGCCGTTTCAGTGCTGTGACGGGGTTTGAAGCCGGACTGGAACTTTTCATAAAGTTCCAGTCATAGGAGTGGAGACAAAGAATGGCTAATAATGAGAGCCAAGAGATTACAAATTAGTTAGTATGAAGATGTTTTAAATATGTTATTTATTTCTCAACAAATCATGAAGTGGGCTTATTAAGGACACCCATTGGCTTAAATGGTACATTAGGTTTCCAGTTCAGCATCAGATGCCACACTATGACTCTCCATGCTCAAAATACTTGCAACTGGCCTAAAATCATTTAAAGTGAATCTCCTGTCTTTTTAGTTACAGGAATAATTGTGGATCATTTTCATGACTGTGGCACTAAATGCTGATCAAGCAACTTCTGACACAGTTTAGTGACCGTTTGAATGACGCAAAACAAGAACAGAATGCACAAGAGATGTGGTGTTGTGCATTCATCCCAACATTTTTTAGCTCAAGATGGCTGTTCCAGGTCCACTTCATTCACTTTGGAAAAGCTCATTCTCACCGCAGAGAAGGAGCTGACGGGTCAAACTTGGAGGATCTATTACTCTTGCATTGAGGAGGAAATACCACTGGACCACAACTAATACTTTAAAACATGACATCAGTAAAACAACTTACCACATGCATAGTGTCACAGGCGAGCGTTCCACTTCTACTTATTTTGCCAGACATGTCTTCTATGTAGTTAAAGAGGTTATCCTTTAAAAAAAATAATAAAAAATAGGCGAGAAGTAAACAATATTCAGGACATTCAGCCCCTCCAGCTGTCCTCTCAGAATGTTCAGATTTGTGACTGCCTGCAAAGGCGATTTGCTTTTGTTTGCACAACTGGTTGTCACAAATCAGTTATCCTTTTTTTTTTTTTTTTCTACACTGGTGAGTAAAGTTTCTTTTAATGATACCCATGTGACACATTGGAAGTGGACTGTCATGCCTGTTCCTGTGTTTATCTCCTTACGTTGAGAGTATTAAGTGCCAAGTTTTTACCTTGTCTGGGCTAAAGTTAGTCTGCTCATTAAGCAACTTCATTTTGTCTTTCTTGTACTGTTGGTTCTGGTGCCTCACTCACTGGCATGAATTTCATGTCCCACTTTCTGCAGCCATGTGTCCTGAATAGCTGCCCTTTGTTGGGCTGGGATTTCCTCTGTGATACTTATCTGACCTGTTTGTGCTTCATTAACCTTGAAGACTCCTTCACATATTCAATTTGGGCATATAACTGCTTAACGAGTGAGTGATACCCCGGTCCCACCACATCACCTTCCATGACATCTTGCAGTGACTGTGGATACTACAACCATTTTTCTTCTGTGGAGGCTTGTTTACTGGGAGAAACGCAAGCATTCATCATCTCAGAGACAACAATCTGGATCATTTCTCTCCATAACCAAGGGCTTGGTCTTTTCCCTCTCTCCAAACTCTCCATCAAGGCTTCCGGGGAACTTGTCCCATGGAATCTGGAAGCTGTCAAACTCAATCTGCAGCAGTAATCTGGCGGCTGAGCGAACGGGAGGGAGAGAGTGAGGAGAAGCAGCCTTAGAAACTTCCACATCTGTATAGCCGGTCTTGAGGCTGTATAGTCAAAGTAGAAACTGCACCTGCAATTTCAAGTAGAATAAACAGTCTTACATATCCATATCACGTTCATCTATACCTCTGTACCTTGCTCATACACTTCAGGTCCAAAGTAATTTGATTCAGGTGGAACAGATGATGACTGAGAAGCAGATTCTCTTATAAATAAATAAATCACTGATACTGCTGTCTGCTGTGTTTCCCTGACATGTAGGCAGTAAATGAAGATTTTACCTTGAAAACATCAGTGATTCCTTTCACTGGACAACTCACGGCACATCCTTCCACAACATGCTTCTTCAAGTGAGCTATTAGATTCTTATTCAATTGCGTTCACATATTGTTCATGCGCATTTAAAAACAGCTGTCCCAAAGTACTGTTAAAAGAAGCAGATAGGCTTCATTTTGCCTCTGGTAAAAATTTGCCTCAAACACTCCATATCTACAAAATGTCTGCTTAAAATAGGCTCCAAAGCACTTAAATAAACAACTTGGTTCATTTCAAAGAAGTCTACAATGAAGCACATAACCCAATGTCATAAGCAGTTTGCCACTGAAATTGCAACTGAACATTTCCTCCATGGGTGAAGTTAATTTACAATTAACTAACTAAATATTTCTGTGAAGAGTCTCAGTCATCAAGGTCATAGTTATCTAAGGTGGGTTAAAAGGGCAACTGAACTTGGTTGAAGATACTAATTTCTTAGATGTAATGTCTCTCTCTCTGTTCATTTATTTATTCCTTCATTTTCATTTAGCGGACCCTTTTATCCAAAACGATTTACCATTATGTCTGAGGTCGCATGCCTCTGGAGCAACTAGGGGTTAAGTGTCTTGCTCAAGGACACATTGGTGGATGTGTCACAGTGGGGAATTGAACCCGGGTTTCTCTCACCAAAGGCATGTGTCAGTGTGCTTTATTGGCATGAATGTTTCATTTAAACAATGTTGCAAAAGCAGTTTGCAACAAAACCCCGAAAAGTTTACATTTAAATATTACCCAACAATAATAATCCAATCAAGACCATTCAATTTATCAGTAATAAATAAACAAAATTACAGATACCGCATGAACTACAAATAAGTGAACAAGATGTAACCTGCCATGCAGCAAACGTTAAGTGCCACAGTTGGCTGTCCCTCAGGTTGTGATACAGGGACACATACTTGGCGGCAAGGTTTGCCGTATGACCTTCTAGGATAATTCTTAATTTATTGTTATCTTAAAGTTGTTTGAAATCCAGTATTAATAGATGGAATTTCTCAAAATATTGCACTTTTATGCTTCTGTATATCACATTTCAGGGAAAAAATGTGTCTCTGTCTCCACTGTCCTTGTCTGTCGTACAGCGCTCACAGACGCTATATTCTTTTGGTAACCAGGACTTTTTATGTCTCCCTGTTTTCAATTGAAGAGGTCACTGGGTCTGTACTTGGTAAGCAGCTGCCTCTGCTTGATATCTCTGAACAGGGGTGGAAATTAACACCCGCCAAGCGCCAAATGCGGGTAGATTTACCTTTTGGCAGCTAAATGTTGAAAGGCACCCGCCACATTGGCGGGTAAACGTATTCGGTACGATATCACCATCTTTTTGACGGTAGCGAACAGCAGATCAGCGTTGTTTTTTGTTGTGTGTCACACTTAAATTGTCCCCACTGTATCTAATATCATGTAACACATGGGTTAGGGGCGTTCATTGGGTGTTGTTTATGTTCATTTGAGGTTTCTTGTGTTTGATTGGCGTAGATTTGTAAGAGGGTGGGCGTTAGGGAGTTCGGAGTAGTCAAGTCGTGCTTTGAGTACCTGAAGTGTTTTTAGCATTTAGCTAGCTAGTTTCCACCGTAATGTGCATAACCTGTCAACCCTCCCGTTTCCCCCAGGCTTCTCCCGTATTTTAATGTTCTCTACCGGTGTCCTCACGTTAAAATATTTCCCCATAAATCTCCCGTTTATTTATACCTGCTGTATGCTACGTTCCCCTTCGGTAACAGTGAAGTGAAGTCAACGGCTCCCGCAAGTAAAACAAAAAGAAAAGCAGTGCGACAAGTTCAGGACGCATGATGCGTTGCTAAACAGAGTATTTCACATGCATTTGCCCCTAAAATAGATGCGTGCGAACCAGAAAATTTATTTATGATGTATGAGTAAAAACAACGTAGTTATTTTTGTGCGTGAATGGTAATGATTTTTTTTGTTAGTACTTAATAGAGACCAATGTAGACAATGTTTCTTGCACAAGGATTTAATGAATGAAAACAACCCAAAATTAATATTAGGCCTGTAGTGGTGATACACTTTATATGAAAGTTTAATGACTATAACGGGGGGGGGGGTTGCTAACAGGTAATGGTAATGTTGTTGACATTTACCAGGTTGAGTAACCCAGCCAACAACACATACACCGCCGACAAAAAAGAGGCTGAAGCAGAAAAAAAAATTAAATTGATAAGGGGGTTTAAGTTGAACAACTTAATGTTATGTCTTTAATAGAGCCCGACCAATCTGAGATTTTTAAGTCCGATACCGATTTTGATATTTGAGGATTTTATAAAGAAGCATCCATCGTCAACCGCTTATCCTACGTACAGGGTCGCGGGGGGCTGGAGCCAATCCCAGCTGACATTGGGCAAAAGGCGCGGTATACCCTGGACAGGTCGTCAGTCCATCGCATGGCTTTATAAAGAAGCAGAAGATCAGAAATGTATTTTGGCCCTAAACCATTTAGTGCTTTATAAACTAACAGCAGGATTTTTAAATCCGTTCTTTGATCTACAGAAAGCCAATGTAAAGAATTCAGAACTGAAGTGATGTGATCCACTTTTTTGGTCTCAGTGAGGACTCGAGCAGCAGCGTTCTGAATCAGCTGCAGCTGTCTGATGGATTTTTTTTTTAGGGAGCCCTGTAAAGACACCGTTACAGTAGCCGAGTCGACTGAAGATAAATGCATGGATAAGTTTTTCCAGGTCTTGCTGAAACATAAGTCCTTTAATCCTTGATATATTCTTCAGGTGATAGTAGGCTGACTTTGTAATTGTCTTAATGTGGCTCCTTAAATTCAGGTCTGAGTCCATGACTACACCAAGATTTCTGACTTGGTTTGTGGTACTTAATATTACAGATTGAAGCTGAGTCTTTCAATCGTTCTTCCTTGGATCCAAAAACTTCAGTTTTATCTTTGTTTAATTGAAGAAAATTCTGGCACATCCAATCGTTGACCTGTTCAATACAGTTACTCAGTGCTTGTATAGCAGTCCCCTGGTGATATGGTTATGTAAATCTCTGTCATCTGCATAATTATGGTAACATATTTTGTTGTTTTTCATAATTTGAGCCAGTGGAAGCATGTAAATGTTAAACAAAAGAGGCCCCAGAATGGAGCATTAGGGAACTCCACATGTCATTTTTGTCAGCTCAGCTGTGTAATTACCTATAGACACAAAGTAGTCCTTGTCCTTTTAAGTAGGATTCAAAGCAATTTAGTACTGTGCTAGAAAGTCCAACCCATTTTTCAAGTCTGTCTAGTAATTTGTTGTGGTCGACCGTGTCGAATGCAGCATTGAAATTCAATAATACTAAGATTGAAACTCTGCCACTGTAAGTGTTTAAATGGATGTCACTGAAGACCTTAACAAGAGCCGTCTCAGTGCTGTGGTGTAGTCGAAATTCTGATGGAAGATATTAAAACAGTTATTTAGTGCCAAGAAGGCAGTAAGCTGTTGAACTGACTTTGATGGTATAGGGCAGTACAGGTAACGTTACTGTTTACATCAGTGTTCTGCTTTACGCTGTGGACTGAAGTGTTCGCGGTGCACGAGCTCTGGCATCCAGCTCTGCGCGAATCAGTCAGTTGTTAAAAAAGAAAAGATCTCTGACGTGCTACTAACGTTAGCTAGACGACTCAGAATGTGCAAGTGTCTGAAATTCAGAAAGCCAGAGATACGAACAAGTTGGCGGACGAGGCTGAGGGCGTCCCCGAGAGATGGAGAAAACATCAGAGAAGAAGTTATCAAGATCTTAACCAAAGTCGTCCCCCTTCCAGCAGAGAATCTACAAAACACGGTGGACACTGCACAGACTGGGTCAAAAAGCGAGACCCGACAGACCATCTTACAGTTTGCCATGAGAACTGTCCGCGATCAAGTTTGGAAGATGTCCAAAAATGCCAAGATTTGCAACGACTTGAGCCAGGAAAAAGGGACTTAAAGCCTACCTTCGGGACGGTTATGCTGTCATTGACAGCCGCCGGGTGGTCGACTGAAGAACAGTGTCGTCTTAGTTATATTGCCAGCTGTTTGAGGTAGGCCTGTATTCTGTAACTGTTATAGCTGCAATTTAAGTAGCTTCTAGCTTGGCCTACTTGGACTTGAATGACTGTCTTTGTACACTTTAACATATGGTACACAAGTGTTTTCTGGTCATGACAGTTGAGATGTCTTAAACTTTGTTCTTCTCAGCCTGACAATGGGGTTAAATAGTGACTGGATATTAGCTTGTTTTGAGAAGGTTATCTCCTACTGTTGTCCTGCATTAAGTTTGCGAACACACTCAACCATTACTGTATGGTATTTTCTTTATCGTTAGAGGTTTAAGAAACAGCACAAAACGTAAGGCAATTTTTCTTTGTAAGGAGCAACCAAAAGTAAATTGTTTTTTCCTACAAGAGACACATTCTATCGATAATGACACTAATTTCTGGAAATCCCAATGGGGCTGTGGCAACATTTTCCTTTCTCGCGGTAATTCAAATTCAGCAGGTGAGGCAATTTTATTAAATCAATTTCATGGTAGTATTATTGACCACAAAGGTGATACTGAGGGACATTGACTTATGGTTACTATTGAACTTAATTTTTGCAACTATATTCTGGTTAATATGTATGGTTTTAATAATCGAACCAGAAGTAAGAGATTGATTTATACTTGGGTACCAGGATTGACGAATTGAAGAATATGTACTCTACAGGAAAGGTTATTGTTACTGGTGACTTTAATGTGGTCCAAGACGAATGGCAAGACAGATTTCCTACCCGTTTTGACTGTCACGCATTCAACCCTCTATTAGCTGACTTTTCTAAATCACTTGATCTTGTTGATATTTGGCGTAAATTGAATCCAGAGAGAAAACAATACACATGGAGTAACAACACAAGTCGAACCCAGTGCTCTAGACTGGACTTCTGGTTAATATCAAGCAACTTGACTGATTTGTCCTCTGATTGCGATATCTGTCCTTCTCCCCTCACGGACCACTGTGTAATTACTCTGTCTATCTCGTCTAGTAACAACTTAACACACCGTAAAGTGTTCCACTGGAAATTCAACAGTAATCTATTGAAAAATTATTATTTTAATAACAGGATCTTATCTTTGATTAGTGAGGTTAAGTTACTAGATCATCTATCTCCCATGAACAAATGGGAGTGGTTCAAATATAATGTCAGGATTATTGGCATTCAAGAAGGTAAGAAATTGGCCAGTCTGAGAAGAAAGCAACAACTGGACATCATATCTAAAATAAGTACCCTCTGTAACCAGACCTCTCTTAACGAAGCTGAACGAGCTGAAGGTGCATTTATCCGCTCAAGGGCGAGATGGATTGAAGACGGGGAAAAGAATTCATCTTACTTTTTTAATTTGGGAAAAAAATAGACAAGCCAAAAAGGCAATACATAAGCTGTATGTTGATTGTTTTAGTGAAGATCAAGATATGATCGACAATCCCATTTATACTTTCTATAAGACTATAGCTCCAAATACTCTAACAAAGATACAAATAAGTTCCAAATTGTTAAAGGACTTGACCCCAAAGATAGATGAACGTTTTCGAGCTCTTACAGAAAATGAAATCTCTCTAACAGAATTGGACACCGCTATTTCTCAGATGCCTAATGGAAAGTCTCCAGGCGCAGATGGTCTCACTACGGAGTTTTATAAGCACTTTTGGACTGGGATAATTCTACCCTGTCGCCAACTATGAAACTTGGGATAATCACGCTCATACCAAAACCTAATAAAGATAAATTATCCTTGGACAAATGGAGGCCTATTACACTCCTTTGTGGGGATTATAAACTCTTAGCTCATGTCTATGCGAATAGACTCAAGAAAGGCCTTAGCAAAATAATTGATGAAACACAGTCTGCATTTATCAAAGGGAGACATATCCACAACCATATTCGTTTAGTCTTAGATATTCTTGATTATAACTCACTGTTCCCACACGATAGTTTCATTTTATTCTTAGATTTTTTTTAAAGCTTTTGATACCTTAGAACACCCCTTTCTGCTCAAAGCTTTGGAAATGTTTGGCTTTGGCTACAGTTATTGTAAAGTTATTGAAATGCTCTGTAACGACATAAACAGTAGTATATCCCTCAGACATGGCTTTTCAATGAGTTTTCCAGTTAATCGGGGTATTTGGCAGGGTTGCCCAATTAGTCCTCTTTTATTTATCTTAGCTGTAGAATCGATGGCGATATACCTCAAAAACTCCTCAGGCGTCCAAGGTATTGAAATATTGTGGAAGGAACTCATAATCAGTCAGTTTGCTGATGATACAGCAGTGTTTTTAAAAAACAAGAATATGGTTTCAAAAGCTATTGATAAAATAAGTATTTTCTCTAAAGCATCTGGTCTGACTTTAAACCTTTAAAAAATGTGAACTTGCTGTCCATAATAACGAGCTTAGCAGCATAACCAACATCCCAGTCAAAGCTGAAGTCAAATGCCTTGGCATAGTAATAACGAAAAATTTGCATAACAGAGATGCTCTGAATATTTTCCCCAGACTACAAGCTGCTCAGAAATCCTTAAATCATTGGCTTACATGTGACTTATCCTTATTAGGTCGAATTCTTCTGTCCAAAGCTGAAGGCTTATCCAGGCTTATCTACCCATGCCATTCACTATACACTTCGTCAAAAGCTATTGAGTCATCCAACTCTATAATATTTAAGTTTATACGGAGGAACAAAACTCATTACCTACACAAATCTCAGTTATTCAGGGACTATGAAAACGGGGGTGTTAGGGCCATGGAATTTGAATCATGGAATTGCGACATTAAGAGTCAAATGGTTGAAAGACTGTATTTCGCAACCTGAATCTATGTGGTACCATGTCCCTAACAAAATATTTAATGTTGGAGGGATTGTTTTCCTGCTATAATGTGATTATGAAGTGCCCAAAATTCCTGTAAGGATGTCTTATTTCCACAAACAAGCACTACATTTTGGAAAAATGATATTTACTCACAATTTTTCACCAGATAATTCTTTATTATGGAACAACAGGGTTATTACCATAAACAGAAAATCCATCTTTAAAGCTGACTGGCATGAAAATGGTTTAACCTTTGTCTATGATTTACTGAACTCAGATTGTCAGTTGCTATCTTTTGAGGAATTCACCAACAAATATGGTTTTAATATTGCAAGGAAGGGGTATGAGAAGATCTGTAAGGCAATTCCCACTCCTCTTCTTCGAATAATACAAAGCAGTATGCAATTTTCCTTGCTCACGCCCTCATCACCTTCGTTAAAATTTGGTGATGTCCCATTGATGGACAAAAAATGTGACAACAAAACAATTAGTCTGGTCTTCAAATCAAATCATGCTCTGTACGAGATAATATTGAGGTTCCCTTAAGGAGACAGTCATTTTCCTTTTATCTTTCATGTCCTATTCCTCCTAAAGTGAAGGAAATACTATCAGAAAATCTGATAGTAAAGATATATTAAAATAATATCAGCAATATACCCTGTTAATGACTTTTTAAACAAAAGATTTAAATTTGAGGTGGAGATTTGCATCTTTTGTTCTTTAGAGGCTGAAACCATTGACCACCTGTTCTTCAACTGCCCCTACAACCTTTTTTTTTTTTTGGTCTGATGTCCATGACTGGTTGTCCTTAAAAACTGAAAAATTACCTTGATATAATTGTATACAATGATATTATTTTATGGACAATTTGGATGCATGCATTTCAGATACCGTGAATCTTGTAATTATTTTAGGTAAATATCACATACATACCTGCAAGTGGAAAGGCAGTACTCTTTTACTGTATTCATGTTCTTTTACCAACTACTTCAAGTTGCTGAAAGCCATGGTTAAAATTAACAGAAAGGCAAAAAACCTGCTCTCATCTATATCTCAATCCTTGCTTTTTTAAATGTCTCTCATCTTGCTTTTTTGTCCTCCTCAATTATTTTTATTTATTTATTTTTAAATATCTTACTTTAATTATCTATTTACATATATTATCCTGATCTGTTTTTCAGTTTGTAACTTACATTGTCTGCTGCTATGTTCGAGTGTGCTATGGTATCATTTCCACCATTGTAGATTTTTTTCATTTTCTTCTGGTTGTATACCCATTCCCTAACTTGTTTGTATATTTTGTACTTTTTCTATAAATTTAAAAAAGAAAAAAAAAAAAGGGATAAACAAACTGGAGCCCAACTCCTTTTCCCTGCTGCTTTCAAGCCAATACTATATAAAACTATATTTCAAGCAGCCTTTAGGTCAGAGGTCACTAATAGGTGGACCACGGTCCGGATCTGGACCCAGCCGCGTCCTCTCCGGACCGCCGACCTACAGCCAATTTTGTATTGAGACTTACTACCTTGTGACGGAGTGTTTCTGTTTTATCCCGTGCAGCTTTTCTAACTATACTGGTTTAGCGGCCCAGATCAATCACATGTGATCCAATCGTCTGATGTGACGCTGCTCAGCCAATGAAATCTATGCATTCCAATGCTTGCGAGTCGAGTCTGCAAGATTCACCAGAGACGTTTTGGAAACGCACACGAATTGAGGCGACGAAAGGGAAAAGAGATTTCACATGGCTTTTAATCAAGACTGTACAGATTCTTAAATGTACGTTCCTCCAACGGCAGTTCAAACCCAAAATATCTCATAGATTGCCAATGCTAGCTGGCAGGAGAAACTAGAGCTCACGTTTCTCACGGAACAAGAGAAAGTAGGAAAGTGGTAGCTCTGTAAGAGGGAATGAAAGAGAAGAGGAGGCAACACAGCTGTTCATTTGTTATGATGTGTTGAGTGTTTATTATAAAAGTGGTTAAGACTGCACTTCATCACTTCAAGCTACACCTTTTATTTAATTTTTTTTAAAAATTAGGCACTTTATTTTAGTTAAATTTTGAATTTATTATTAGAGTAATTATTTATCATCCCTCCAGTTTGATGTGAAAACTGAGTAAATATTCTTGAAATATTATTTGATTTGACAGTCCATTGTTGATAAAAACATATGTTGATACAACTATAGTTATGGTACTGAATGATAACGCAAGTTAGTTGTTTTGATGTTCTGGACCTTTTGCTTTGGGAAATTTTCCCTAACTGGACCTCTTTGAATTCTAATTGAATACCCCTGCTTTAGATGCTTTAGAAAAACAGAACAGGATGAATAATCACTGAAGGAATTGGCATATTATATTACTTTACCTTATCTAGCCAAGGTTTAACTGATTGTAACAACTCATACCACACAATTTGTTTGATTTTACCCCTTCTTGAGTTCTTAGTGCACAAATATTGTATTCATTTCATAGGTGTCATTTACACTGTGGATACTGGGGACATGTCTCCATCACTTTTTTTTTTTTTTTTTTTTTTTAAAGCATTTGTTAAATACGTTCTGAAAAATGAAAAAACCCAACTGAAAATACTTTGAGAAAGGTTTATTTGGACAATAAGAAAACATGCAATGCAATTTAAAGATAAAATAAACAAATGTGCATTGTTCAAAAAAGTTTAAGCTAAAACAATCTGAATCACTTTTTTTTAAATAAGACAATTCTACCATAAATTGGTGCAGAAAACGTTTCCAGCATGCAGGAAATTAAGTGTTTAGTGCTCAATTTCCTAGGGGACCCCCGGACCCCCATTTAAATATATTTCAGCATCGAATAGGGTTAAAATATATTCTTGTCTTGTTCTCGTGAACCCAATATTGTGAATCGTGCATGTGAGCTAAGTGTATCGTCACACCCCTAATCTGAACCCTTATGTCCCCACCACTTTTCAACACAAAGTGATGTCCTTGATTCATTTTATCTTATCAAAGTACAAACACACCCCAAAAAGCTATAATGTGTTAAATATTAAATTCATGTAACTTTGTAAATAATATTCTCAGGCTTAAAATGAATACAGAGATATGTTGAGAATTTGTAGAAGATCTGAGGCCATGCAATTAGAAACATTTTTGAAAAAACCTGTTGGCAGAATATCAAGGCAGCATAAGGAGGATTTCAGATGTTGTATTATGTCCTCCAGGTTTTTATGGTTAATAGAATCAAATTGTCTCGTGCTATATGAATTGTTTTTAAGTGGACACAGGGACAAGACATATCCTGTTACTGGCATGGAGGCACTGATTGCGTGTCTTTGTTTGAATTTTGTCTGTGAAGAAGGAGGCAAATTCATTGCAGGCCCTGGTGGATAGACGATCAGAGGCTACAGACACAGGAGGGTTGGTTAGCCTGTCGACAGTAGCAAACAGGGCACGTGCATTATTAGTGTTTTTGGTGATGATGTCAGAGAAGAAGGACCGCCTTGCATTTCTCAGTTCTAAGTTATAAATACGAAGTTTCTTTTTATATATGTCATAATGAACTTGGAGATTTGTTTTCCGCCACCTGCGTTCAGCTTTTCGACACTCTCTTTTTTGAGTTCTAACCAGCGTGGCATTTCTCCATGGAGATCTTCTCTTACCAGAGACCACCTTCACCTTGGCTGGTGCAATGGCATCAATAACATTTGTAATTTTAGAACTGAAATTATCTACAAGCTCATTCACTGAGACCCGTGAGAGGGCGGGTTTCGAGGAGAAAGCCTTTCAGTGATATGCCGTTTTGTGATTACCTCTGTTTGTACATTTGTGTGCACGCAGATGGCACTCTCAAAGAAAACACAGGAATGATCAGAGAGAGCAACATCAGTCACCACAACCTTGGAAATGTTCAGACCCTTGGAGATGACTAAGTCCAAAGTGTGCCCCTTATTGTGTGTGGGCTCCGTCACATGTTAGTCCATAATTATCAAGAACACAAAACAGTTATTTAGTCCCTCTTTCCTGGGGGTTGTTAACATGTATGTTAAAATCACCAACAATAACTACACCGTAAAAGTCAATACAGATTATAGACAGCAGTTCACCAAAGTCATCAAAAAAGTTTGCACAGTATTTAGGGGGCCTATAGATATTTCGAAAAATAGCTCAAGAAGAGGAATTCAGCTGAAGAGCCACATGTTCAAAAGAAGCAACATTCCCATAAGACATCTTTTTGCATTGGAGGGAGTCATTAAACAAAATGGCAGCTCCACCTCCTCTCTTATGCACTCTAGCTTCACTCATAAACTGAAGTTGGGAGGGGTTGACTCGATAAGGACAGCTGCACTGTTATCTTGTTCCAACCAAGTTTCAGTTAAAAACATGAAATTAAGATTGTGAGTGATTATAAAATCATTGATTAAAAATGTTTTTCCTACCAAAGACCTAATGTTTAACAAAGCTAATTTTAGTGCGTTAAAAACATTATCTGGCCCACTTTTTTTGACGAGGAATTAATACTAAATTTGCAGGATATGTTGAGTGTTTCCTGTTTCTTAAAACATTCACCTTTATTTTTCTGTTACCAATCAAGACGGGGATGGAGAAGACTACCAGCACACTGGGCCCCGGCTTGTCCTGGGAAGAGACATGAGCGCTATTTTCCTTGTAGCCTGGATCCAGCACATATCAGACAGAGCTTATTGGGCTTTTTTGCCATTGCAGAGCGGGAGGACGGGTTGGGCGCTGTACTTTTGACATGTGTCAAACCTGGAGGACTTAGAACCAGTGGTGTAGGTGGACGGTGAGGGGGGTTTAGGGTAGAGAAAATGGGAGTGGAGCGAGGGAAGGTGTGGGGAGTAAATTTGGTTCCAGCTCTAACCAGGTCTTCCATGTGATCAGTGAAGTCCAACAGGGGGGAGAAAGGGTGTCTGGAAATAAGGGTGACCTAGATGGGAACTGGGGGGGGTAGAGATGGTGAATCCTCACTGTTGGGTTTTCAGTGAGGGAGGTGAGGGCTCTTCCTCTTGGCTCAGATGTCTCCCGTGATCAGAGCTCTCTTCCGGCGGGGATTGGGGTGGCTCTCCTTCAGGGTTTCTTGCATGTTATGTTATGTCTTCTTCTTGTTTTGATTCCTCTTGTCTCTTGTCCTTGGCAGAGGGAACAGATGAGTGACACAGAAAGTAAAACAGGTTGGAGCTGAACAATTTTTCTCCTGACTTGTTAAGGCAAAGTCCATCTGCCTTAAAAAGATGTCTGTGGTCCCACAGAAAGTAATAATTTTCAATGAAATGCACTGATGGACAGGACATGCCGTTGAGAGCCACATGTTCAAAGCCATCAATCTGCTGCAGCTCCTCTTCAGATTGGCGGTATAGGGCCACTGATAAACACCTCAGCATTCAAAGAGCTGACTGTGGTCAACAGATTATTAGTCCTCTTTCAACACTTCAGTCTGTTGCTTCACAACATCATTGGTCCTGATGTGCAGTATGTTTTTCACAGTAGGATGTTCAGCCACGATATGCAGGATTCTGTCTGCCAAGTCAGACACCGTATCCTTTGGAAAACAGTGTATTTTGGTGTTCTTACTGCACATGCTGCTTACATCTTTTACAGTGATTTTCTCTCAATCCTTACTCTTCTGTGTGAGGATGGGATGTTATCCAGGGTCCTGCAATAATAATAATAATAATAATAATAATAATAATAATAATAATAATAATCCTTATTTGTAGAGCACTTTTCAAAAACAAGTTACAAAGTGCTTTAACAAGTGTAAAGAATAATACAAAAAAAAACAAGATAAGAGCATGAAAAATTAATATAAAATTAGTAAAATAAAAGGGATAAAATAAAGTCAAATAAGATCGGGAAAGGCTCTCCTATAAAAGTATGTTTTAAGAAGGGACTTAAAAGAGTTCACTGACTCAGCCGACCTGATTTCCTCAGGCAGGCTGTTCCAGAGCCTCGGGGCCCTGACAAGCAAACGCTCTGTCCCCTTTAGTTTTCAGTCGAGACTCTGGAATAGACAACAGACCTCTGCCCGAGGATCTCAAGGTACGTGC
>NC_060150.1:23728755-23846146 GCF_021292245.1 Micropterus dolomieu
TCAAGTGGGCTGGAGGACACTCTCATTTGTGATACTGTTTTTAAAAGCTCAGACAAGTCAATGGGATAAAACTGGTTAAAACTCTCTTGTTGCTGGTGAGGAACCTCTGAGTAAGAGGCAGTGGGGGTAATAGAGGCTCTGATTGACACCAACTTATTGGTAAAATAAGATAAAAACAATTCAGTCATCATTACTTCCAGCTGAGGCACAAGGAGGGGTTGGGTTTACCAGCTGATCCACAGTCTTAAACAGAAACCTGGGATTGTGTTTATGTATAGTAATGAGTTCAGAAAAATAGTGTGTTCTCGCATCCTTAACCATGTTATTGTAGTTAATTAATAAATCCTTCAGACTGAGGTAATGGACTTGGAGACTGGATTTTTTCCATCTGCGCTCTGCTTTCCTGCATTCCCTTTTGAGGCTGCGAATGCTGTCAATAGTGGTGAAAATCTGTTATGCTGTTGCACACTCGGTTGCTGGGGAGGTTTATTGCTAACGCTCCCTTTCGCAGCTGTCCATGGCTGTGTCCTTCTATGAACAGGGGTTGAAGAGGCGCTCTGCCTGGATGATAATGCAGGCCAGCCAGTCGCATCACAAATCTCAGGGCGCTGGGTTCTGCCTGTTACTTGTCCTCTCATTTCCCAAGGAAATAATTTACTCTTAGGCTTTGCACCAAGAGCTTTCCAGGGAGGACTCCCACTTTCAGATTTATTACCCAGTACACAGGCCTCCTGCTTCTTGGTAGTCTTGTTGTTGCTAATTAGCTGTGTGTTAGCATACTCTTGTCTGCTGTTTTGGGTCCACGGTAAAGTAGTGTCATTCCCACATGAACCATTCATTTCCACATTCACTTCTAACCTGTGGATCTTGGTTTCCAGCACTGCAGTTTTCTGTAGAAGTTTGTAGAAGTCGTCCGTGGAGAACGGGAGCATGTTGTTGCTAATTAGCATTAGCTATAGCTCCAGTGCAGTACAGGCTATTGCTATTGATTTTTTGATCTTTGAAAAAAAATACCAATAGAGTAATACTAAAAATTATAATAATACCATATATCATCTCTCATGTCATTGCTTTCATAATAATGATAATCAGGGCTCTCCTATAGGCAAATAATTATATATATTTTTTGTCATGCAGTTATCTTACACATAATCCGCCACGATAACCCTGTTAGCGCTCCTCCACTGATAAACACGGCATTAGCTTTGTGGCTAATTTAGCAACAGGCAGCGTTATCTGCTTTTGGCGATGTTAGAAAATATGTAGAAGTAATAAACTAGAGAAATGAGAGGACCGGCCGCTAGAACTGGCAAATAAATCTACAATCACGTCTGTGAGCAAGGTAGCCTCCAACACTAAGTTACTGTGAAAACACGCTGCTGAGCCTGGAGAAGGCAGTGAAAAACGGGATGGTTATCAAGTCTGGTCTCCGAAGAGGAAAAGTGATGAGGGCTCTTTTTATTAATATTATAAGTCATGTAATTGATGTGACAAAAGTGGGAACACTTGAGTGTGAGAACTCCCGGGAGCTCCTCACCGTAGCTCCAACAGAGCTGCTCTGTGCAGTGTTGTTAACATGGTAGGCAAACTATGCAACACTCATGACCTGAGGGAAGTATCCGACTCTCTTTCTCTTTTTAATAGTCATATTGGCTGTTATAAACGCCAATGCAGATATATCTGCAAGTAGCTTATATCGGCCGACAATATCTGCAAAACAATAATCGGTCGGGCTCTAGTCTTTAGTGCATTTAATAGATATAAAATAATTTTGCTTCAAATTTAAATCTGGCGCGTTCTTTAATTTTGCGTTCGACAGAATACCTTATTATCTCAATTCAAAGTACTAAAACAATGTATATGTTACATAAAAAGGCAAGTTATTATTTTGGCCAGTAAAAAGTATGTTTTGCCAGTAAATGTTTTTCATCTACCAGTCCCATGGCAGGTGAGCCAAAAAGTTAATTTCACTTGCCTCTTCCTCCCAATGTTCCAAATAAGTACTTTATTTATCATTAGCTCAGGATAAATGTTAAGTGTACATAGATTCCAGGGATAAAGCTTTATGATGTCTTCATTCTAATTTGTAACTTGTCTCCAGACCACACGGAGCGAGTTTGACTCCAGTGAGTATGAGGTACGCCGGCGCTACCAGGACTTCTTGTGGCTCCGAAGCAGATTAGAAGAAACCCACCCTACACTCATCATCCACGTATGTATCAGCACACAAGATCAACGCATTTTTCTCACCAGGATTCCTTTGGTTTTTCGTATATTTTCACACAGTATGAAAATCAACTTGTAAAACTAAGGGCCTTTTCACGCCTGAAACCAAGGTTTGCATTTGTTACATTGTATACATTAGATCCAGTTAGTTTTAGTTTCACATTGCATTTATGTGTGCGCACTAAAGAAATATACATGACACACCTACATCCTGTCACCATCACTTACGTGAGCTACTTCTCCTTATACTTGTGATTGATTGGTTTGTAGATGGGCGGGTGCCAGGGACCAAGCAGTAAAGGCAAGGACACAAGGTTCTGGTTTAGAAAAGTTTAGGCTTTATTTAGATTAACTAAATCAATTAAAGTTTCAAAAGTACACAGCTAAAAAAAATAAAGGGAACACTAAAATAACCCATCCTAGATCTGAATGAATGAAATAATCTCATTAAATACTCCTTTCTTTACATAGTTGAATGTGCTGACAACAAAATCACACAAAAATTATCAATGGAAATCAAATTTATCAACCCATGGAGGTCTGGATTTGGAGTCACACTCAAAATCAAAGTGGAAAACCACATTATAGGCCGATCCAACTTTGATGTAATGTCCTTAAAACAAGTCAAAATGAGGCTCAGTAGTGTGTGTGGCCTCCACGTGCCTGTATGACCTCCCTACAACGCCTAGGCATGCTCCTGATGAGGTGGCGGATGGTCTCCTGAGGGATCTTCTCCCAGACCTGGACTAAAGCATCCGCCAACTCCTGGATAGTCTGCGGTGCAATGTGGCGTTGGTGGATGGAGCGAGACATGATGTCCCAGATGTGCTCAATTGGATTCAGGTCTGGAGAACGGGCGGGCCAGTCCATAGCATCAATGCCTTCCTCTTGCAGGAACTGCTGACACACTCCAGCCACATGAGGTCTGGCATTGTGTTGCATTAGGAGGAACAAAGGGCCAACCGCACCAGCATATGGTCTCACAAGGGGTCTGAGGATCTCATCTTGGTACCTAATGGCAGTCAGGCTATCTCTGGCGAATACATGGAGGGCTGTGTTTCCCCCAAAGAAATGCCACCCCACACCATTACTGACCCACCACCAAACCGGTCATGCTGGAGGATGTTGCAGGCAGCAGAACGTTCACCTCGGCGTCTCCAGACTCTGTCACGTCTGTCACATGTGCTCAGTGTGAACCTGCTTTCATCTGTGAAGAGCACAGGGCGGCAGTGGTGAATTTGCCAATCTTGGTGTTCTCTGGCAAATGCCAAACGTCCTGCACGGTGTTGGGCTGTAAGCACAACCCCCTCTGTGGCCCTCATACCACCCTCATGGAATCTGTTTCTGACCGTTTGAGCAGACACATGCACATTTGTGGCCTGCTGGAGGTCATTTTGCAGGGCTCTGGCAGTGCTCCTCCTGCTCCTCCTTGCACGAAGGCGGAGGTAGCGGTCCCGCTGCTGGGTTGTTGCCCTGCTACGGCCTCCTCCACGTCTCCTGGTAGCGCCTCCATGCTCTGGACACTACGCTGACAGACACAGCAAACCTTCTTGCCACAGCTCTCATTGATGTGCCATCCTGGATGAGCTGCACTACCTGAGCCACTTGTGTGGGTTGTAGACTCCGTCTCATGCTGCCACTAGAGTGAAAGCACCGCCAGCATTCAAAAGTGACCAAAACATCAGCCAGGAAGCATAGGAACTGAGAAGTGGTCTGTGGTCACCACCTGCAGAACCACTCCTTTATTGGGAGTGTCTTGCTAATTGCCTATAATTTCCACCTGTTGTCTATTCCATTTGCACAACAGCATGTGAAATTGATTGTCAATCAGTGGACAGTTTGATTTCACAGGAGTGTGATTGACTTGGAGTTACATTGTGATGTTTAAGTGTTCCCTTTATTTTTTTGAGCAGTGTACTTAAACCATATTAGGAAAAACAAAACCATTACCACCACTGTAGGTATTGGCTGTTGATAGGACCGTCAAAGAGGGCATTTGACATTGTCCGGTTGTCCATCTGGCAGGTAGCCTTCTATCATAGTTTGAAATGACCAGATTAATTTAATTTCAACTTCACGCACAGGACTCAACAATAGTTCCAATTTGCCACGTTCTTGTCATGCAGAAGTTGTATTGTTGCAAACGGGAAAGGAGGAGCAAACAATCCTGCGAGCCATGGCAGCTTTGTTTCAGGCAAGACTAATAATTAAAATAGCCTGCCAGAACTTTCAACTGCAGTTAGTCCAAAAGTCCAAACCATCTGCAAAAACCTTTTCACATTAGAAACATGTTGGGACATACGATAGCAATATGAATTCCCCCCATCCCTACGCCAACAGGAAGGTGGTCTGGTGTTCTGTGGTTTAAGGCGCCAGATTAGTTGTGCAGTGTGGAATAAAGCCTGACTCATGTTCCACAGGTGTTATTTTTTCATCATGATCAGATATTGAAGCCGTACACTGTGTACAACTTGACAAAAGACAGGAACTAGTTAAAGCTGAAGAAGAGGTGCTCCGATCAGGATATTTTGGGCTGATCACAGATTGCTGAAAGCAGTATCGGCCGATACCGATCACTGGGTCTATTTGGAGCCTTTTATTTATCATGTAGCATTATACATTATACTGTATATTTATTTTAATTGGTCCTAAAAACAATGTATTAATGTAAGTGTTAAAGTTAACAGATGATAAAGTATCATGAAATGACAACTGTTTATTTTATTGCCAGGAAACACGGGCAACAAATTCCACTCAATCTGTCTTACAGCCATAGCAGCCTTTGCCTGGTTACTGTGAACATCTTATAGCTTAACAAATATAGCTTTACTGTGGAATAAACTACATAAACAGAACAAACAGCATCTTTATAATTTTACTACAACCATAAAAACTGCAACAAAAAAGGCTGTAGCCAAAATATTTAGGAGATAAAGGAGCACAGGCATCATGAGTCGATGATAAACTCTGAAGTAGCTGCTTTTTGTTCTGGAAAGCTCAGGCAGGTTCTGTGGGTTTTAGGGAGAGAGGAGCAGAGAGAGGGAGAGTGGGCTACAGAGAGGAGTCAAAACTGCCATCAGTGAGATTTGAAAATAAGGAAAATTTTAATAAATAAAAATAGGCTACAATGTAAATTCCATATTATACAGTCAATTGTTAATATTACATAGGCTACTATATTCATTATAATTTCAGATGGTTTGCTATTAGTAGGCTTTAGGCCTTATATCATTTCAGTGGATTGTTTTCTTTTTTTATCCTTGGGCAAGAAGCACAGTCTACATATCTTACATGCTGCCACCGACTTTACCAGAGGGAGAGTAGCAAACACTTTAAATACAGCCAGAAGGTTTTTATTTGATTTCATAAAGGTTAAAAATACTGGAGATTTACGGGGAAACATTTAACGGGTGGATACCGAGTGAGAACGGAAAAATACGGGAGAATCTCCGGGAAAACGGTAGTGTTGACATGAGAGGAGTAGAGAGAGGAGTGGGGTAATGTGAGGCTACATCCACACTGCTACGTTTTTAAAACTGTTTTATTACGAAACCGATCTTCTCCGTCCACAGCAGCGTTTCAACTGCGTGTCAGAGTTGATCTGTCTATATTAGAACGACTGAAAACACACATCTAGTTCAGGTAGCTATACTGGGCATGCGCGTGCCAGTGTAAACATGAAGCACATGGTCTACTCTGCCGTAGCAGACGATTTAGCGAAAGAAGAAAGTAATACAGACAAAGAACCACACCAGGCTTTTTTTCTATTTTTTTTTTTTTCATTGACCGACAACGAAGTGGAACTGTTACTGAAGGTAACACGGGAGTACGAGAGACGCCGGCGGAAAAACAGACTGGGAGTTGTCGCAAAGTAAATATAGCGACATGCACAGTAGGGTAGACTAACTGTTAAGTGTTATTTACACAGTACTTATATTTTGATAAAAATACCAAAACTAAAACTCTGTAAAGCATCGTGTTTTTGCTTTGCATGACTGATCAGACCGACTCACAAAGCCAAATGTGAGTGTGTGTGTTATCGTTTTATAAAGTCCTCTGTTTTGTCCATCGGGTCAGCAGCGTTTTCAAACAAACATCTTCTGATTCACCGTTTTAATCTGGACAGGAGGTAGAAACGTAACAAAAGGTCTCCGTTTTTGTAACGAAAACAGAGAGAGAGAGATGCAGTCAGCTGATTGAGTGGCACCGCTCTTTGCATCAGGAAACTTGCACTGAAGGATCAGTCTCTCTCTCTGCCTGATGCGCTATCATGTGTGTGAGATGAGCACAGCTGCGACAGTTTCACATGATCGCTCCTGCGTGTTGCTCCACTTGACTGATTTGCTGTTCAACTCCAATTGTAAATGATTATGTGGGCGTGTTAATCCCTTCTTGTCTGAGAAGGACTTTGGTGCTAGCTAGCTTTTAAAACCGCACACACAGCGTAGTGAAACATTTTAGCTGCCGTTGAAAATTTGTCTGGCGAGTATTGCATCATCTGATCGGCTTTTCTTATCGGCCTTTTTAGCAACCACGATCAAACTAGTTAAAGCCATTATCGGCTGATTATGATCGGTGAACGATCGATCGGAGCACCCTTAGGCTGAAGTTACAGAACCTCTTAAAAGCATGCTAATGGGCCATGGGAGGTTTTCAGATTTTTGGCAACATTATTTAAATTTCTCTAATAGACCTTTCAAAGCAATTTATTTTTATCTGGATCTCTTCACAGTTTTGTTTTGTCTTCCTCCTTTTCATCATGAACATTTCTTACCCTCCTCCTATTTACCCTCCTATATTATTTGATTGGCAGCTTAAGGTGTATGTATGTAATATGTATGAGGAGTATAAATGGCTGTAGAAAACAATAAATAAATTAAGTAGATTAGACAATTTCTAACAACTTCTGGTACAATCGGAATACAGATACGAGTACAGATATTTTTGATAAACAAATAGATAGTAGCCTTTTGCCTTACACTCCTAACATGTCATTTACATTCAGTCGCAGCAGTGACCATTGGTGTCTGCTCGAGTTTAGAAGTAATGCTTTCACACCAATAACCAATACTGTGAATCCATGTGTGAAGCTGAAAGGGAGATTTTATCTTGGATTAATTGAAATTAATCAGGGCCACAAGTAAATTCTCACTAAGGCTGGTTTATTACAGTCCCAGAATAGGATAACAGTGAGATCCCAGGATCTGCAATAAGACAAAGGAAGATCATTATGTAGTATGGTATCACATACGCAATTTTAACCCTGTTTGAAATTATTACGGACCTGACCGGGATTTTACCACTAGGTGTTGAATGTGACTCAGCCGCTCTCGAATGGAATATAATGACAGCCTATGGATTAGAGTGGAGTTTCAAGTCACTGAGTTTTCCGCAGCATGTTTTACACAATAAAAGCCTTGTTAAATGTGCTGCAGACAGTGTTGAGTACTGTAGCGACTCCTTGCATTTCCCATCATGCCTACTGTTGCTGGAGCACATTACCAAACAACAACAGCAGTAGTTCTGGTAAGTTTATTGTTTTATGTTCCAAAATGCAAATGTAACTTTTTGTTTCCATAACAACTTACTTCATATCACATAACAAGATAAACAGGACAAGACTAGAGACACACACACAGACAAGACAAGCTCCTGACAATAATCAAAGTATGAAATCCAGGGACTTCAATTATGGAAAGTATCCACCAGTGTAATTTCTTTACAGATGTCTCTCCTTTCAGCTGACATGGTACCGCGGTAATGCCGAAACGGGGGTGAAATAATTTATCTAGGAGTAGCTGAAGTAACTGCAGTGCACATCAACAACCACATGTGAACAGTCCAGATACCATCTCAATCAGATGTCTGTCTCTACTGTAAAGTACGGCGACCATGCTTGGCAAGCAAATGATGGGGGAACAAAGATACACCACGAACCTCATTTGGGAATTAACCACGACACACAGCAATTTTCTGGTGGGCCGTACAGTACACCTATGCGTTACAAAGTCTTAATTTTATAGTGGACATTTGTGATGTTATGATATATACAGTAAACCAATCATCCATCAACACAGTTTTAGACTTATCTATCAGACACAGTTATATTAAAAATCAATAATGATAAACTTCTTTGTCAGATTTATCATTGCTAATAAATTATCTGGTCTGTCTTAGCGGGCTATATTTTCTTTTTCTACAACCTTATTTCTTATTTCACTATTTCTGCTTCATTCTTCACCTTATTTTAGTGTTTACTCACGACTTCAATCTGCTCCCTTTCCACACACACTCACACATGCACATACCTACACCCCTGCTGCAAACACAGTAACTTGCCTCGTCTCTTTCTCCATCAGCAGTATGTTTTATAAAGTTGTCAAAAAGTCACAGAACTTGCTTTCTGGGTGGCCGTTAACATACCTGGGAGGCTTACTTAAGTAAAGTCTACATGTGGGAAACACTGCGTTCCAAAAAGAGAGGTAACTTAAACTCTTGCCTTAACTGCTCACTGTTATTCAGCAAACCTTGAGTTTCTCTCTGTCTCTTCCCTCTTCCCAGATGCCCTGTTTCATTTCCTCATGCATTCAGTTCGTATCAAAGCACATTAATTAGTGGATGTTTACTGTATATCAGAATCAAAAATCTGATTAAAGCTTTTATACGCTGTCCGTCATATCTTTGAAGAAAAGCCACCCTTAGCTCAGAATAAAACTCTGTGCACACAAGACAGCTCTCAATTTGTTAGAGCACTTGTGCTAAAATGTTCCTTGCACTTAATGTGTAGTGTAATTTCAGCCTAATAGTCAGATTCCACCACTTTATCATCCCATAAGGAAATGAAAGTCTGGTAAATAATTATTAATGGACAGTGCTCAGTATAACTTTATTGCATGAAGTTATTGTCAGTTTTGTCAGACTGAGGCTGTTTTTTAAAGATGAATGTGCTGTAGCGCCCAAACTCCATGCCTCTTCTGTGTTTATCGTAGTTCCTTTTCTGGCGACGTCGTGCAGAGTCCAGGTTTTTGAAAACAAAGGAATATTGATCCTTGAGCTGTGTGATCTTGGTGTAAGCGGGTGTATCAGGAGCAAGCGCTTGAGGTATCCATTCCAAGCGTTTCCCTGGGGGCGTTGCAAAACAGTGCTGGTTTTTACTTCAATGAAAAAGTATTTCATTGAAGTAAGTCAGCGTCTTTATTCACAGTTCAATAACAGCGACCAGGCTATTTACAATATACTCTAGGTACTCCCTGTACTGTAGGTCAGTCAGTCAATAGTCAGTAAGGTTTCAGTGTGCCTTAACTCTGCCAAGACCAGCAATTCCTGGATAATTTAGAACTGGGAAATATACAAATCTAACAAATTGTCCTGTGTCCTGATAGTGATTCAGAGACACGAGTTTACCACAAGTATATGTGAATGCTGACTTTGCAATGCGATCGGATGCCGAAGGTAAAGCTGCTTAATAGACTTTCCCAGAGGTTTGTTTCTCACTGCGTGGATTTTTGGTAGGTTTTCATTGGATTATTGAAAGATTAGGGGTCAACTGCAGGAAACATGAAATTAATATTGACAGGTGCACGATGATGTGATTTTCGCGGCTGGTTGCTACAGTGCACAGTCTGCGCAGGTGCATCTCAGAAAATGTTAATATCGTGGAAATGTTTTTCCCGTAATTTAAGTCGAAAAGTGAAACTTTCTTATATTCTAGATTCATTACATATGAAGTGAAATATTTCAGGCCTTTTTTGTTTTAATATTGAGGATTTGGGTTTACAGCTCATGGAAATCAAAAATCCTTATCTCAAAATATTAGAATATTAGCATGAAGAATTTATAATACAGAAATGTCAACCTTCTGAAAAATTGAAAGTTATGATAAAGGTTCATTTGTACACTTGGAACTTGGTTGGGTCTCCTTTTGCACAAAATACTGCATCAGTGTGGCGTGACATGGAGTCAATCAGTCTGTGGCTCTACTGAGGTGTTATGGAGTCCCAGGTTGCTTTAATAGCGGCACTCAGCTCGTCTGTGTTGTTGGTCTGGTGTCTCTTATTTTCCTCTTAACAATGACCCATAGATTCTCTATGGTGTTCAAGTCAGGAGAGTTGGCTGGCCAATCAAGCACAGCCCGTCTCTTCCTGGTGGCTCTTGATGCGCTGACTCCAGTCTCAGTCCCACTCCTTGAGAAGCTCTCCCACTTTCTATAGAATATGCTTTGATCCAGCACTCTGCAAACAGTCAGTCCTTTCAGCAATGACCTGCTGTGGCTTACCCTACTTGTGAAGGGGGTCAATGATATATATGACGGATATATGGATTTTTGATTTGAATGAGCTTTAAGCTGTAATCATCAGGATAAAAACAAAGACATGGCTGAAATATTTCACTTTATGCGTAATGTATCTAGAATATATTAAAGTTGTTTTTTTTAAAATGATATTCTAGATTTGTAATATATATTCTAATCTATATTTTCCTTTTTATGTTAAATTTTCCACAATATTCAAATTTTCTGAGAAGCACTTGTATGCATTAATATCTAATATCATTAAGTCCACTAGATTAAAATGTAGGCTCTGCCTTTTATGCACCTGGGGCCTTATTATTGAAAGTTCCTATCACAAGTCTTATATTAAGATAGCAAGAGTCTAAGATCGGTTATCAACTTTTATGTCTGTTACCTAGCAACTGATGCCACTTTTCTCATCTCACGAGCCAAACGGCTGTTAATCGCCGTCATCGATCTCCAAGTCAGATGATTTAGAGGTGTTGGTAACCTCTGTCAAGAAATCCAAATTCACATAACACTTAATTTGGGAGATTAAAGAAAGTGGGCTAAAATAGCGGACACAGTCACCGCCAAGTCCATTGACAAGTGATACGAAGAGAAATGCAGCTGTTGTGTCCGAAGAGCAGAGGAAACCCAGTGGCTCCTCCTGTGCTCCCTCACTGACCCGACAGAAACCTGTAGGCTACTCTTCTCGGGAAAGTTAATAATGAAGGTAAAAAAAATTTTTTTTTAATTATAATAATAATTAGAACTGCAAGCAGTTGTAAGCAGGGTCCAAGCCTCCCGGCGCCAGCTGCCCCCCACACCCCACGGAGGGCGCGCTAGCCACGTTGCCGTGGCTCGGGGGCCCCGTGGAGAATAAATGAGCAGAGTTATACATTAAAGGGGCTTGTGGTTATGGAGATCTGAAATGAATGTATGTCTATGGGAGTGTTTTTTGATTTACAATAAATAGCGCCACCTAGTGGCCGATTGATTCCAAATGTCACACAGCCCCTTGGGAGGGCGTGGAAGATGAGGTCAGTTTGGTGTAGATTGGCCATTGCAAACGTAAAAAATTTGTTAGCTTATAATTTCGGACGTTTTTTGGCTGATCAAAATTCCCTCTACAAACTTTTTGGCTCGGTCCAGAGATGATCCGTGCCAAGTTTGGTGCCGATCGGACTTGCGGCTTGGGAGGAGTTAATTAAAATAGGTTTTTCAGTTTTTACAATTTAGTGAAATGAAAATATCATCGCACAGAGCTGTGTCCTATACCATACGAATCGGCAGTATCCCCCAAACACGTAGACATGAAGTTTATGAATGTGCTGGGGTGTAGTTATGAGGTAAAATGTCCTTTGGTTAAAAAACCCATTGAAATGAATAGGATTCTCTGATGGTATTTGAGCTTCGATTATAGCACCACCTTTTGGCCGAACTGCAACGAAGTTTTCAGGTGTCATCAGGGGCCCATGGGGAATAAATGACCCAAATTTGTTATCAATCAGACTTGTGGTTATGGAGATATAAAATGCATGTAAATCAATTTTTTTCACGTCTTTAATCTGCAATAACCACCTATGGGCAAAATTTTGGTGAACTTTGGTGCCTGTAGTGAGGGGACCATGCTGAACAATTCGGCTTAGGTCACCTAGGGGATAGTTGCACCAAATTTTGCACAGGCCCTCAGGGGGTCGTCCCACATTACTGGTCAAAATTTGGTGTCGATCGGCCATTCCAAACCTAAGATATAACATCACTTCCTGTTTTTAGTGTTTTTCGCAAACATTTGTTAGCATATAATTGGGACATTTTTTGTAGGATCAAAATTTCCTGAGATGGTCTGTGCCAAGTTTGGTGCAGATCGGACTTGCGGCTTCGGAGGAGTTAATTAAAATAGGTTTTTCAGTTTTCAAAACTCATTTTGACAACATTACTGATTTGCATGTCAAATTTCATGTTGCAATCAAAAGTAACCCCCAAATTTCTGACAGCAGGCTTAAGGTATGGAGCCAGTTTTTGCTTTGTTTAAATTAAGAAAATTTTGTGACAACCACAACTTAATATCATTAATACAACTAAGTAGGGAGTCTAGTGCAACACTAACATTCGGTTTTAAAGGCAAATAAATCTGCAAATCATCGGCATAACAGTGAAAGGATAGGTTGTGCTTTCCTATAATACTCCCTAACGGCAACATATATAAAGAAAACAAGATTGGGCCAAGAATTGAACCCTGGGGTACCCCACAAGAAAGAGGAGCAGCTGATGAAGAGCATTCACCAATCATAACAGAGAAGCTCCTATTTGCTAAAAAGGAGCTAAACCATTGAAGAGCCAAACCACGAATGCCTACATCATGCTCAAGGCGAGAGAGGAGAACTGCATGGTCCACCGTATCAAACGCCGCCGTGAGGTCCAAAAGCACTAAAACAGCAGGATTCCCGGCATCCACAGACAAGGCAATGTCATTGTGTACTCTGAGCAGTGCAGACTCAGTACTGTGACGTGATCTAAAACCAGATTGAAATTTTTCAAGCACAGAATTTTTCTGCCTAAAGGCTTGTAGCTGTATAAAAACAACTTTTTCCAAAACCTTTGACAGAAAAGGCAGATGAGAAACTGGTCTAAAATTAGATAACACTGAAGGGTCAAGATTTGGTTTCTTAAGTAGGGGCCTGACCACAGCAGTTTAAATTCAGCTGGGACACAACCTAGACTAAGACAAGAATTAATTAACGTGAGTAGACTCGACCCATGTCGACTTGGCGCTATTAAAAACTTCCTTCACTATCCTGGCTGGGACAATGTCTAACGGACAGTAGGTGGGATTTCATGTGTCCTCAGAAAACAGCGTAAGCGAAACTGGTTTAAAATCCTCAAAAACAGCAGAATGCACAGGAGCAGCAGGTACAGACATGTTAAAATTAGTACTGCAGTTCTGCCTAACAGATGCTACTTTGTCAGTAAAATAGCCAAGAAATTTCTCACATGTACTAATTGAAACCTCTGTCGGATCAGAGGTACATGGATTCAACACAGAGTGAATGGTATTAAATAAAAGTCTAGGTTCATGGCAACTGCTAGTTATGATCGAAGAAAGATCTTCGACACCTTTACAGCCTTCTGCTATGCGGCTAGGCTGTCCCTTAATAGGCACAGTAATGTAAATAATTTGTCCTTCTTCCACCTTCGTTCAGCTTGTCAACAATGTTGCCTAAGAGCCCTTGTGGCATCATTTAACCAGGGATCCACCTTAGGTTTAATAGCTTTAGTCCGAAAAGGGGCAATAGAGTCTAAAATTTCAGTGCTTGTGGAATGAAACACAACATTATCTGGGGAAAAAGGAGAGACCAGACCATTCATAGCATAAAATTGTGAGCCCATAAACGCAGAAGCAAACTCTACACCTAAAGAGGGTGTGATGCAGCGGCGCCTAGAGGCTGAGGAGACAGGTTTACTAGCGGGTGGTGGAACACTGATCTCAAATCTAATGGGGAAGTGATCTGAGAAACCGGATTCTGTTATTTCCTCAAGTAAAACTGAAAGCCCATGTGAGATAATGAGGTCCAAAGTGTGGCCGAGATGATGTGTCGGCCCTTCCACACATTGATTTAGGCCAAAAGAGTATTAAAATCATGAGCGAGTGGGTTTGAAGGACAACACACATGGATATTGAAGTCCCCACAAACCAAAAGCTTGTCATATTTAGGAACAACATCAGTTAAAAACTCAGAAAACTCGTGTATAAAATCTTTGTTTAGCTTTGGTGGGCGGCACACAGTACAGGTGTAGGTAGTAGCCTGCAACTGCCCACCGCCTCGACCTGACAGTCGTGGGGAGTTGTAGAAAGAACAGCTGGGGGGGAGGAGCTCCGAGAAATCGCTATAATCACCTGGTTTTAGCCATGTTTCCGTCAACAACAAAAAGTCCAGAGCATTTGTCATAAATAAGTCATTCAATAAGTCTTATTTGTAAGTGATCTAGTGTTGATCAGCGCCATATGAATAGAGCGTCTTTCGGTCCGTTGGGAAGCACGACCAAGCGGGCGGAGATTCCCAAGCAAGCAGCCTCGCTTGAGGCGCTCCCTGTTCCAATAGCGGGGAGATGGACACTCGGAGCCCGGTACAATCGACCGGAGCCACCGACAACTGCATGCCAGAGAACGCAGCCCACAGCCGACGAACCCAGCTGAAAACCCACCACATGGATGGCCCCGATCACAGGCAGAGGATGATGTCAGGTACACTCTGAGCCTGACACGTATTCCGCCTCTCCTACCGCGTCTCCTGCGGCTATTTCTCCGGAGTGGCAGGAAAGGTTGACGCCATAGATAGGCAGGTATGGACGTAAGGAAATGCAGTGGCGTAGAGTCGTAGATCGGCGCTTTCTCCACAGAATTGCGTATATATATTAACAAAGTCAGGCGGTCATACACCAGTAGCGGCGACACATTTCGAGTGACAAACAGTAGAAACAGGCAAGTCGACAATAATCCCAGCAAAGATAAGCGGCGAGCCAAACGCCATCTCATACACTATTAAACAAAACTAAATTAAAAGCCAATTGACTAATTCAGTCTCATGGAATATATTAAACTATTAATTTGACATTCTGATTAATAATTAAATTGAGTCGTCGCAGTGACCTGGGTTCGAGCCCCAGCCTGATGCTTTGCTGCATGTCAACCAATGCTGCATGTCGTGCAGAGCCGCATTGCCAATTCACTAACCCTCGCCTCCAAAGTGACAAATAAAATACATTTATTACATGTACCATTATCGCTGAAGGAGGCAGAGTAATAACTAAAAGGGAGAGACAGAAAGAGGATGCAGCAACAAGATCATAAAATAGATTCATCTTATAATTTTTAATGGAAAATCAAACTGGTTTAAGCTTGTACACTGGAAACTGACCCAACCATACTTATCACATGCCAAAGATGCAGAGAATAGCAGAGAAAGTGTTACTTTAAGTTTCCAGAATTTTTATGTTATCCAAAAGAATCACAGTAGATCTTTGTAAGTTTGCTGTTTGTAGTGACAAGTATGTTTTTGGTAGTTATTTAGTAATTTGGGCAGTTTTGGAAACTGTTGGTTCTTTGTAAGGAGGGCTTTTTCTCCGGCTCAGTGGTGGGGATGGAACTGGACGGTGTGGAGGCAGTGACTGAGAGGAGGATGAGAGGGAAGCTGAAAACTATCACGGACAACCCCTCTCATCCTCTCTATGCTGAGCTGAGGCAGATCAGGAGCTCCTTCAGCCACAGACTCATCCAGCCCCGAGGCTCAAAGTGCTTTGGAGGCTCATTTGTGCCATCAGGCTCCACAATACTGCAGCACCAAACTGACAGATTTGTGCCTGATTATATCTGAGACATTATCTGGTTGTAAATGATTGTAAATAATTATTTATTGTATAGTGTAAATAGTGTGTTTATACTTCTACAAAACTGTATCTGTTGTTCTTTTATATTTCTTTGTGTTGATATGTTGACCTAAATTTCCCCTATGGGGGATTAATGAAGTTATATCTTATCTTATTTCTCAATTAAAAATGTCATAAAATGTATTTAAATGAATGTAAACATATTTTTAAGATACACAAAACACTCTAGTATAAAAGTGATTTAGAAAAGCTAACCTTTAGGTTAGAAAAACAATAAAAATGTAACCCTCTGGTGCCCAAGATTGTCCAATCCAAAAAATGGTCTTAACCCCATGCTTTTTTTCTGCTGTTATCTTTTTTTTTTTTTTTTTTGCTACAGTTCTTTTTTTATTTGCGAAATTGCTAAATCTGCATTGCACACACATAAGACCTGAATTAGTGTCTTTCTCTGTCCTCAGCCGCTGCCAGAGAAGTTTGTGATGAAAGGCATGGTGGAGCGCTTTAACGATGACTTCATCGAGACCAGAAGGAGCGCTCTGCACCGCTTCCTCAACAAGATCTCTGAACATCCCATACTGTCCTATAGCCAGCACTTCAAAGTCTTCCTCACTGCACAGGTGTCTTACTCGCACATGCACACACAAAAGGAGGCATCCCTCTGATGTCTTTTGTGTATGATTAAACAAATGAGCTGTAATCATCAAGATTTAAACAAAAAAAGGACTGAACTATTTGACTTGTATGTGTAAAGAATCTACAGTATATGAAAGTTTAACTTTTTGAACAAAATTATAGAAATAAATGAGCTTTTCCATGATATTTTAACATTTGAGTTGCACCTGTATTAGCTATTTGATTTCATTGAGCCAAATAGGCTTAGCTCTTCACAAACTCTCTCCTTTTCAGCTTTATTCCTCCAATGAGGTATCTTATTTATCACTTCTAAAAATCAGGTTATATGCATTCAGACCAATATGAACATTCAGGAGCTGAACCAACATTGATGCACATCTTAATTAATGCTCTGGTGTGCAACTCCGGTAGGACTTATTGTCTCTCAGGAAACAAGGCCCAGGCTTCCTGACCCGGATGGGAGAGACAGTGAGGGCGGTGGCCAACTCAGTACGAGGCCTGAGGAACCGGCCAGAGGAGTTTACTCTGATGCAGGAGTATGTGGAGGACTTCAGCAACAAAGTCTGCTCTGTGGACAAAGTCACCCAGAGGATCATCAAGGAACAGAAAGGTAATCTTGCAGGCACATTGAGGTCATTTACAGAAATTAAAAAGTTTCATGGTGTGTAAAGGTTAATAAAAAAATATTTGAATTCTGTTCTTTAGCTATGGAAACTAAGGCCACATGTTTTGTCAAGCTGAAAAAATTAAAATAAAAAGTTGAAATACTTTGGGCAGCACGGTGGTGCAGTGGTTGGCGCTGTCGCCTCACAGCAAGAAGGTCGGGGGTTCAAGGTCGGTTGCTGTATGGAGTTTGCACCCAGAGAGCGTGGGTTTGCTCCAGCTTCCGTCCCACCGTCCTAAGACATGCAGACTAGGTTAATTGGTGACCCTAAATTGTCCTTAGGTGTGTCTGTGTTTGTGTGGCCCTGCGATGGATTAGCGACCTATCCAGGGTGTACCCCGCCTTTCGCCCGATGTCAGCTGGGATTGGCTCCAGGTCCCCGCGACCCTGTACGCAGGATAAATGGTTGACGATGGACGGATGAAATACTTTGTACCATGAAACAAAGGATTGATGAAGACTATTTCAAATCAAATCTGACATTTACTGATCTAAAATTTAAAGGGCCATATATAGTTTTCAGCGGCCACTGTGCGGACACAACCGCTTTCATACAGAGATCCCACAATAAACGCAGAAACACCGATGTAGGTACTAGATGTGCTCGGGTGGTCAGATCTGCTCGGGGGCCTCCGCCTGTCGATAACGTCGCATAACGTGATGACGTGGCAAATTGTAATTGGCTGTACGTAGGAGTGCTTATGGATATAGTTTTAATGGGACCTCGGATCAATTATGGAGACCCCATAGCCGTTAAAAAATATTATTTAAGTTAAATAATCTTATTTAACGGCTCTGGGAGAATTTGAATGACGTGAACAACAATGAAATACAGCTCTACTTATTAAATGGGACTTAACACAGCCTGCCAATACCTCCTGTATTAATGTTACAATGATAATGTTAGCTGCCGATCACGTTAAGCTAACGGTAGCTAACTTAAGCTACTCGGACAAACATAGTGCCCTGGTTATAAATGTATGTATCCGAGTCTTTATTAAATATTTTTGCTTTTATTTCACATTTGCTTTGGCAATATGGCAATAACGTACACACACACATTAGCTTAAGTTGATCGGCAGCTAACATTAGCGTTTTAACATTAATTCACCGAAAACTAGTATCCGTAAACACTACGACATACAGCCAATCACCATCTGCCTTGTCATCATACAAACATACAGCCAATCACCTTATGTGACGTTACCAGCAGCCGCAGGCCCGTGAGCAGATCTGACCACCCGCTTAGGCCCCAGAACAATAACTTCAGTTTTATCTGAGTTTAACAATAGAAAATTACAGGTCATCCAGGTTTTAACATCCTGAAGGCACATTTGAAGTTTAGCTAATTGATGAGTTTCATCTGGCTTGATCGATAGATATAACTTGAGTATCATCTGCATGACAATGAAAGTTTGTGGAATATTTCCTGATAATATTGCCTAAGGGAAGCATATATAAAATGAAGAGGATTGGTCCGAGGACAGATCCTTGAGGAACTCCATGACTAACTTTGGCGTGCATGGAGGACTCATCGTTAACATGTACAAACTGAAATCGAACTGATAAATAGGACTTAAACCTGCTTAGAGCGGTTCCTTTAATGCCAATGAAATGTTCCAGTCTCTGCAATAGGATCTGATGGTCAATGGTATCAAATGCAGCACTAAGATCTAATAAAACCAGTACAGAGACGAGTCCTTTGTCTGATGCAATAAGGAGGTCGTTAGTAATTTTCACCAGTGCTGTCTCTGTGCTATGATGAACTCTAAATCCTGACTGAAAATCCTCAAATAAACTATTGCTCTGTAGAAAGTCACACAGCTGTTTAGCAACTGCTTTCTCCAGGATCTTAGAGAGAAATGGAAGGTTAGATATAGGTCTATAGTTGGCTAAAATATCCGGATCAAGTTTTGGCTTTTTCAGAAGAGGTTTAATTACTTACTATTACAGTGGTCCTGGGTTCCTCCTGGTGCAATGCCCAACCTCATGTGGCCAGAGTGTGTAGGCATTCCATCCATCCATCGTCAACCGCTTATCCTGCGCACAGGGTCGCGGGTGTGTAGGCATTCCCTGGATGACAAAGGCATTGATGCCATTGACTGGCCCTCACGTTCCCTAGACCTAGACCAGAAACCAATTGAGAACCTCTGAGATATTGTGTATCAGTGCATCCAACGCTGCCAAGTAGCACCACAGACTGTGCAGGTGCTCACTGATGTGAATTAAAGATTATGAACACAGCTATGTCGTTCATCAAGATTGGTGTTTGATTTAAGTGTTCCCTTAATTTCTTTTGAGCAGTGTATATTAACTGATGTTCGGGATATTTTCAATTTCTCCATCATCATCCAGCTCCTTGACATGAAATAAGCTTTGAACTTCAGCAAGTTGTCTTGACCACATCCAAATGCCTAAATGCATTGAGTTGCTGCCATGTGATTGGCTGATAAGCTATTTATGTTAACAAGAAATTGAGCAGGTGTACCTAATAAAGTGGCCAGTGAGTGTATATCTCAATATTACCCAAAGTGTCACTTACGCCTCTCTGGTTCTATAGAGTATTATAAGCAAAAGTATTAAGGGGATATTGATTGATCGCCTTAATACTATTGCCTACCTCAGCCATGCTACTTGCTAGTGTTGTAGTCAAGACTGCCCAAACCGAGACCAAGTCAAGGGGAGGGGGGACAGTAGTTAACGGTAACAACACATTTTTAATTAGGGTTATTGGTTCCATTTGAAGCAGTATATTTTACATCCAGTCAAAGTTAGGATGTTAACAAAGAAATCAGACTATGCAAAAGCAATTTATTGACATTCCCAAAGTTATGGTCTTGACTGGTCTTGAAATAAAATGCAGAGTCCTCAATGTCCCAGACCTAGACAAGACTGAGTACAAATGCCGTTGAGTCCGAGACGAGACCAAGACCATCAAAACGTCCGGTCTCGAGACCATGACCGGTCTTGAGTTCTACAGCACTACTACTTGCTGTCGTCAGGCATATGTGAAACTGCAAATGATATGAGTCATACTGCCTCGGACTTCACCTGGGTCAGCAATGGCCCCGTCAGGTCCTATTGAACCAGGTCAACCTGATGAGAAATGGGCTGCTGGAACAAGATATTCATGGACTAGAGCAGAAAATATTGATCTGTTGTGATGCTACTATACAAGCTATCCCTGTGAGATGGGTCATAACCCGAGACTCTGGGATATATGGATGCTTCTAAATCCATCATCGACACTGACAAAGAAACAACTCCTAGCTCAGTGTTCTAACATCCGCAAGCGGTCTCAGTGCTGTGGTACTTCCTGAAACCAGACTGAAACATTTCAAATAACTTGTTATTTTCCAGTACAGTGAGCAATTGTTTGGACAAAATTCTTTCTAGAATCTTTGTAATAAAACAGTTTTGTAATTGGTCTCAAATTTTGTGGGAGGGAGGGATCTAATAATTATAATAATAATAATAATATACAGTCTCTAAGTAGTCTTCTGGTTTATTAGAAGTAAGAAGAGAAGTGAAATTTGGACAAATGAACGAGCACACAAGTTCTTTAGCAGGAGAGCCAACAGCCTGTGGATCTTTTATACCATGAAGCCAGAGGAGTCTGGACAGATACAAACCGCTGACAGCAGAAATCACGGATGTTGTGGATTTTCCCAGATAGAAGGCTAAAATGTGGGACAGATGTTTTCAAAGCAGTGATGAAGTTGTTTTCTGCTAGACAGGTAATTAACTTAAGTTTGTCAGACTTTAGCGATGCAAATGAAAGCTGTTGTTTGATAGCTTTAGCTTGAAGCAGGCCATAATCAGAGAGACGTCAGGTGTTTCCCCTGTCAGTGGTGGGAAATATGTAGTTGCATTAATTTCATGTCGCCTACTTATTCTCCAGCCTGTGGGTTGGCTTTGCCGGTTACATTAGCAGGACAATCAGCTGATCAGTAACGTTTATTGGCAATAAAACCATAACGTTAGCTTAGAGCACGGAAGCACCAGCCAGCTAAACTTTTGCTGCCCTGGTAGAAAAACCATGAAAGGTTAGTTGCATTGGTTTATTCTCCAGCGCTGGCTTTGGCTTGTGGTGTAAAACGTGTAGGCTAGTTGTATTAATTTCATGTAGTTACTCTCTCTCTCTCTTGCGCTCTTTTTTGGCTTTGTCGGTTACATTGTTGAGACAATCTGCTGATCACTAATAGGCAATAAAACGGTAGCTTACAGCAGGGAAGCTCAGATCAGACAGCTAAACTTCACATTTTACTGCCCTGGTGGAAAACATATATTTCTTTTTACTGCTAATGGTGATATGTAACAAGACTGTGTGCCTATCAATAATGAATACTTTCCGAATGTGCATTTAAAAAATTGCTTTGCCACTGTGCACACAAATGTGTAATTTGTACTTTCACATGCTAAATCCCCATTAAAAACATTGCACCGTTTTACGACAAGCTGAAATTATGGCTCTCAGTACTACTTTGTATTTCTGTTGTATTTTAAAAAATTTAAAAAGACATTTTGGTAAGATTTGCATGTTTATCTAATTAAGCAAAGTGATAGGAGCCTTGATCCTCACCAGCCAATGCCTTTGTAAACTTCGTGTATTATGTGGTTTATAATGGACTGTGGTGCAGAAACAGTGAGCTTACATGGTCCTGTTATCTGTCAGTGGTCATACTTGAAGCACTAGATAGTTTTTGAGATGTTCTTCATGGCTGAAGAAACAGACTGCACTCTATGAACGCCTGGCAGCACAAATGAACCAGCTGCGGTTGGATTGGACCCACCCAGAATGGTTAACCCAAGGACGGACAGTCCTGGTCAGAAGGGAACAATCCCATCAGACTACCGGCCAATAACCTGCTTCTGCACAACATGGAAGCTCCTGTCAGGTATCATTGCAGCTAAGATGAGTAGGTACGTGGCTTAATACATGGACAGGGCCCAGACGGGAATGGGCAGTACTACCAGGGGAGCCAAGCACCAGCTACTGGTCGATAGAGCAGTCACTCAAGACTGCAAAACCAGGCACACCAACCTGTGCACCGCCTGGATTGACTACAAGAAAGCCTACGATTCAGTGCCACATACATGTTTACTGGAATGCTTGGAAATGTACAAGATCAATAAGGCATTAATAGCCTTCATCAAGAACTCAATGGGGCTGTGGAAAACAAGTCCCCATCAAGTGTGGCACCAAGGTGATTCACTATCACCCTTGCTGTTCTGAATAGGTATCCATAACCACACTTTGCGATCTAGCTGAGGGGGTCTCAGCCAGATCATCGCAAAGACTGGTTATGGATACCGGTTCCGAAGTGGAACAACCATCAGTCACCTCATCAACATGGATGACATCAAGCTGTATGCCAGGAATGAGTGAGACATTGACTCACTGATCCGCACTACCAAGATCTATAGCAATGGCATTGGAATGTCATTCACACTGGACAAGTGTGGTCAGATGGTATCAAAAAGAGGGATCTATCAGAACTGTGGTGCTTGAACTACCACAGGCTAACGGAAACGATGAGGTGCCAGCAAGGAAGTCCGCCACAGCTAAATACCTACACAAAGACAGGTCCTGAAAAGTCAGTTGAATGGGAAGAACAAGATCCGAGCCATCAACACATACGCACTGCCAGTCATCAGATACCCCACTGGTATAATAAACTGGCCAAAGGAGGAGATGGAGGCTACTGACATCAAGACAAGAAAGCTCCTCACAATGCATGGAGGGTTTCACCCCAAATCCAGCACCCTGAGACTGTACGCTAAGCAGAGCAAGGAAGGCTAAGGGCTAGTGAGTGTCAAGACCACTGTCCAGGATGAAATGGCAAAGATCCAGGAGTACATCAGGAAGATGGCCCCCAAAGATGAAGGTCTAAGTAAATACCTCAGGCAGTAGAAACCCAACGATTAGGACAAGGAGGAGGAAGAACCTTCATGGAGAGACAAGCTGTTGTATTATTTAGGCTATTATTATTTTGAAAATCTGTTGCTCACTGGCTCCTGAATACACATACAGTCAAACCATGGGTCACAGGGTGGGGTGGGATGTAGGTCAGCCTGCAAATCACCCACCCAAACAGCAGTGGAGGGACGGAGGCTTTGGCAGACTACGTTGGATGAAGCGTGTGGGAGAAGTAGATAAACAAAAGCAAGACAAGCGATCAAACGCCATAGTGAAGTGGATATCTACACACTGCATGCTGCTTAGTATTGGGGAACATGTCGGTCTGAGGAACGTTCTTAAAGTCACAACATGGTCGCTTTTAGGCTACATAACTTTGCCTGATAGGCCTTCATCATTGCGGGTCTGCCACGCGAAGTCACTCCTGTTAATGTCCTATTTAGCAAACACTAATATAGTGTTTACACACTAATAGATTCTGGAATCTCACAAACAGCGAGGATCAGTCTCTCTTCCAATGATTTGTGCAGCGCGTCGCGTACAAAGAGTTCAAGACAATTCAAGTTGAGGCGAGCACTTCACCTCACTAACAGGGACATGCTGCTCCCTGATAAAAGAAAATGTTTCTGCTGATACCGGTTCAGAAAAAAAACAAGAAAACAGATTTATATATGTTAAACTTTGCTCAGAAGGTCCCTGTTATGATCGTGGCTCTGGACTCTGATGGTAACTTGTTTTAACAAGCTAGATAAAAGGTAATGCCCTGGTAGTGGCAAATGGCTTTGGTTTTACATTTGATTTGATTACATTAATGTTTAAGTTGAGATTTCCAAGGAATATTTTATTTCTACTTTGTAAAGGGAATACTGCTGGTACAAAGCAACTAATTTGTTTTACAATCCACATGTTATTGCACATTTGTCTATATAGCAGTATATTTAAATTAAAAGTGCGCAATACACTACTTTAGAATTCATTATTCAATTTTGCACATAACAATGCGATTAATCGTGATCTATATAATAAAAAAAAGTCATAGTAACAAGATGATATGAAAATATGTTTAAGAGCTTTTAACAAAACATACATCACCCATTACTCCCATTATAGCCTCTTCATTGGTTCCTTGTCAGTCATATGATTTATTCATTTATTTTTGATTTACAAGGCATTACATGGTCTGGTCCCTCTGGACTTAAAGGATAAAGGGTAAGGATACTGGATGAATAAATTACAAGTTGTTGATTGTAATGTGAAATCCATTCAGCTGGTTTATGTGTGAATGTGTCCTCTGTGCTTCCAGAGTATCTGGATGAACTAAAGCAGTACAGTCCCACCTACACCCAGTGGGCAGAATCAGAGGGGGAGCTGGCGGAGCCACTGAAGGGTGTGGCCAACTGTGTGGAGCGATGTAGTAAGGAAACAGAAGAGCAGATCCACCATCTGTCTCAAGTCCTTGTCCCAGTCCTACACGAGTACGTCCTCTGTGCTGAGACCCTGAAGGTGAGCTTGATTGAACTGGGCCTCTTTCAGTAGACAGGTTTAATCAACTCTGAGTATGTTCATTCTGGGTTAAACACATACGTGGTGAATGGAAAAAAGCCATCATCAATAGTTACTATACTATAAATCTGCATGACAATGGGTAAATAAAGAGCAGAGCCTCCATTTTAATCCAGTGGAGCTAGAAATATTAATGCTCGCCAATGTGGATTATGTACATTTATCTTTAAACAGCAGTAGCTGTGAAAGAACCTGGGTTGGAGAGGAGAAAAGAGTAACTATTATATTTTACTCAGCGTAGTCCACTCATCCATAATTTCCCAGACTTGAATTTCCTAAATGGAATCCTACTGGATGTTAAATTACATTACAACATTCAACAACATTCTAGTGGCAGCAACTGAGGATGAAAATATGGATAAAACCCAGTAATGATGATTTTTTTTAGATGTCTGTATATAGATGTAATTTCAAAGTCTTGACTACATAAAGTCTAAACATAGTAACAGAAATGCCCGTTAAACACATAAAGACTATATGGAGCCTATATTCAAAAAAACTTCTAAATCTTAAGATTCTTAAATTTCAGCTGCACCACAGTCATCCTCACTCAGACATATTCACATAATCTCCAATATGATCAATATAATATGATCACTGATGAATGAATAATCACCATAAGGAACGATTCTTCATTGATCAGTGTCCTGTGTCTGAATACTCATACAGATTTGCTAGGCACGTCACCTCTGAGATGAACTGTTTGTGATTGAGAGACACTCAGTGCAGTTTTTACTTTGGAGACGGGCGCTCTTTCCAGCTCTGCATGACACCTTCGCATCATCCATTCAAACATCAGAGACATACAACATTAACAACAACACTGATGACTGTTGTTTTACACATAAACAACTTCACTCATACAGCCATCGTTTTTAAATCTGTTATCCATGTAATCTGCCTAATCCTTTAGATGCAGTGGGAACACAAAACAGAAATGCATAAAAATAACTTGGAGTGGAGCAATGTTTAGCACAGGGATCTGTACTCTTGCTTAAGTGCAGGATTTGTGTAATTCGTCCACCACTTCTTTCTGCACACTTTGATTGTCAGCTGCATTTAGGTCCAAACTTAAAGCCATATCCCAATTTTCCTGTCTTCTTAAATGGATCTCCTTAAAAGGGCGAGAGCCCTGAACAACACTTACAGGCAGTTCAGCCAGCATCATTTCTATAAATCAATTCCTCCACACTCCAGCAATTAGTGAGTTCTGTGAAAGAATATCTGACTTTGAGCATGTTTTATTAAAAGTAAGTCTATGCTCTGCTGTCTCAGGTTGTGATGCGACGGAGAGACAACATCCAGTCTGAGTTTGAAGCCAAGAATGAGGCCCTGGCGTCCAGAAAAGTCGACCAAGAAGCAGTAAGTGCAATTTTACATCCACATACACTGACAGCATGTCAGACACACACCCTCTCCTCCTCCCTCCAGCCGATGTGTTTGTGTGTCCTCATCTGCCCAGAGATTAGGTGTAATAAAGTGAAGCATGGAGAGGGGACCTCTCCCACGGGGCCACCCCCAGCTCATATTGGGGAGGAATAAGAGCTTCCTGGGGGGGATTATCTAGATATTCAGGCTTGTCGGCTGGAAGTCAGGCCTTAGCTCTGTGGAAATAAGAGCTGTCAATATTATTCCACAGTGTAAGCCCAGCAGCTAATCACGGCGTAATGAAAATTCCCACATCCTTTTTAGATGACAACTCGCTTCAAAATGTCAGTAGACAAAGGATGAAGATGGAAAGTTAGAACAGCAAAGGACAGACCTATTTTTAGACACTTTACTTGAGGGGTGTGTGTGTGTGTGTGTGTGTGTGTGTGCACGTGGATCTGCAGGTGTGTATCCCCCTCACCAGCTGATATCAAGGTCCATCTGTGGGATTTTAATTAAGAAGCAGGACTGTGGTTTTTCCCCACAGACTTGTATTGTATTCCTGCTTTAATTAGGTGTGTGTGTGAATGGCAAATGCATATCAGACTGCTTCTGCCTGTAACAGATCTGTAGTAATGGGAAGGGAAATGTCAAAAAGATGCCTTTCCAACTGGGCTTTTTGTCAAAGAAACAATGTGGCCTCCCTTTGATATCATTAGTTTCTTCAGTGTTATTTGATTATTTGCTTTTTCTTACTGACAAGGATTGGGATATTTTAATAATAAGAAATAATTGTAACATTTTGACACCTAGGCTTCTATGTAGTGTAGCGACAAGTTGCCAACCGCAAGGAACGCCCGCTCTCTCGGGTCACCATCTCCGGGCGCCCTAAGCACATTATGAATTCAGATACCACTTAGGAAAAAGGGCGACCTCTGATAACAAGCTAGTTTCAACACTAGGTACTGGCCTGACCGTCTGTATTGAATTTCTAACTCCAGATTCAAAAGTTTCCTAGTCAACCCCTCGTCCCCTCTCGCTTTAGATTCCAGAGAGCAGGGAACACATAACCTGGAATAAGCTCCTTAAAGGCCCAGTTTGCTGGTTATCTGTAATGAGGTGTGTTAATGTAGGCAGTGTGGATGTTAAAGTAAGCAAATACTAACTTACCAGTCCAGAAGAGGGGGAAGAAATGAAGACAAAAAATTTAACAAAAAGTCTTTCTATTTTTCTTTACGCGTCCACCCAAAGAGAAACTTATTTATTTTCAATAAACCCCAAAAAGTTCGCCCAGAGCTCTAAGGTCAGCAACTTCAATTCATAGTTTTCAGTCACGTGACATGCGTGGTGACCTGGAGGGCAAAACAACGGACCAACATGGTGGCTCACACCGCGACTCCCCCGCACAGACGCCGCAAAAGCATCCAAATTTTATTTAGATCACCTTTCAATTTAAGAAAAAGAAAGATATGAACACAAACACAAGTGTTGGGCATATCTGATCCATATAACATTACAGCATCTGCTGCCGCATTTCTACAGTTAAAAACTGCTAGGTCCCTGCCGCAGGCTCGACTGCGGTACTGTTTACTTACACCTTCTGGGGAATCCCTCACCTAACACAGCTCAGGCTTGTCTCCACCTCGATTAGTAAATCCAAAAGCAAAACAACCATCCAGCACTTTGGCAACACAAAAAGTAACAAACTCAAAGTAACAGTGTATCACTTGCATATTGGTTGGCAGGCAACGGAAATTGATGTCTTTTTGCCCTCCAAAGTAGCGTTTTCATTGGAGTGTGACGTCACGTGAAAACTATGAATTGCTGTTTGCAGACACCGTTCTGCTGAATTGTCTCCTAGCACATCCACTCCATCTGTGGCTGACTTCTTAGAAAAGGCAAGAAATGGTCTGACCCGCTTTGAGTGTTTCTGTCTGTCTTGCGAGAAAGCGATTAAGCTAGTCGCACCTACATTTGGAGTGCACACGTATTCAAACCTTTATGGTAAATTGACTGAAACTGCCCAGAGTGAGCTGACAGGCAGGTTAGAGACTTTATCCTGTCATTTTCTCTCTTTACAAAGACAAGTGTTGCAGTATGAGAGTCCTACCTAGAGGCTGTGAAGTCTTCATGTTACGCGATACAAGAACCACATTTATCAAATTGGGTCGGACTTGATGAATTTAACGTGACAACGTCCGATTTTCAAAATAAGGTGTCTATGCAAGACGGAAATAAGATTAATTGGATTATATTCACAGAAAGTATAAAACATATTACATGTGTCCATTAAAAGTAAATGGATAAATGTAATTTACCTTACCGGACCCTCTCAGGACTCAGCACCATCCACCATAGTCTTTCCAAATCCTGTGGAAAACACTGAGTAAAAAGCACATTTTGTCTATTTAATTTATGCAATCGTAAAACAAAAAAAATGGAAAAATGTGAAAGTACTTGGTCGGTGGACAAGAATTTTCATTTCGGTGCATCCCTAGTCGTTAGGGCATTCTGTCTATGTAATAGAGCAAATTCTGTGTGCTTTTTTTAATACATATATATTTTTAAAAAGGCATGTGAAACAGCCTTTAAACCTTGAATGGCATTAAGTATTAGATATTGTATATTCATACTGCTGCAGCTAATGTCCACTTTTATGTTTTATTTCTATTGATAGGCTTACTCCTATGCTTAGTTCAATTCAATTAGGCTTTATTGGCATAGGAAACAGACATTGCCAAAGCAAGTTTGGAAGAGAAAAAAAAAAAAAATTATTACAAAATTATAAAGAAAATTTATATAAAAATAAATAAAACTAAATAGAAAACAATAAATGTACACTTGCGGTTGTTTTTTTTTTTTAAATGAATGTGTGTGAGTGAGTGGGAAGTGACAGTGCCTACGTCTGCTGTGTGTCCAGGCCTCAGGTTGTGACATGTTGATACATATCAGGCAGCGAGATATGTCCTGTCTCCAGCACAGAATTAAATTCCTACCCTCTGTCAAAATGTTCTTGACCTTTTATTGGAAAGAAAACAGATTTTTTTTTCTATGAGTCAACCTTTCCAGAGATGGACTAAATGTCTTTCTATGACACAACACATCCAGGAGGGGGCAACCTCGCTCTAATTTAGCACCACACAGTGAGGAACCAAGTGTTTTTTACCCAAAGTATTTTCCACCATTATTATTAGATTGTTCTCAACATTAAGTTGACTTTCTTTAAGGAGGTAGAATACCACTGCTACTTTTGTAATTTTACTTTTTATAATCTTGGATGCAGGTCTTTTTTAATTGAATTATTTTATATTGTTAAATGGGTACTTTTACTAAAGGGCCTAAATACTTATAGCAAAAAACAGCTGCAATTAAAAACACTTTGGTCAGTCTCTGAAATAAATAATTCTTTGTGATTTTATCTTTTAACACATAGCTGGGAAAATGTCTACTCCTGGTTTCTGTAGCCAGGGTATGAAGTTTATGGTACACGTGCAACATGCGACCACTGCACACTGCTTCATAGCTGAAGTTCTCCTCGGCTCCTGTCTTACTACTGGACACAGCCTGATTGGATCAATATGCCTGCAATAACAAGCAGGCCACTGGGATCCCCACACTTTGTGTGTGTGTGTGTGTGTGTGTGTGTGTGTGTGTGTGTTAATACATGCTGTGGGTAAGCCCATGTTAAGCATGCTTTGTTTATTGAACTCGAGTAAATGCCATTGTCAGTCTAAATGTCAGACAGCTAATCCCTGCTCAGGCTCAGTGACTGCAGCTTCATTCAGCAGCATGATAAAATCTGGTTATCTGCACTGCGAGACAAGGGAATACCATGTGTGCCATACGCTCTTCATATGGTCTTAGGCATAAATGTATTAATTTATGCTGGACTTTACATAATAGGTATTTCTAATAATAACTCTGGTGTATTGTTATGTTTGCTCAGTGTCTCTAGTAATTCTCTAATGCTTATCTAAAGCTGCTCTAATGGTCTGGAGTCCACTTATTTGTAACTCCCCAACTTCCTCCTCTTAGTACCACACTAACTGAAATAGACCATTTGTCTTTTGAATGGTGAGCAGGGTTGCAAAAGTAAGTACTTATATTTAGACTCACCAGAGACTGCTTATTGTTCTCTGCTGCAAATACTTGAATACATTCTACCATCTTTTCACACTGAAATTATTGTACATTTTTTTGTCACAAACAGTCTCTGTGTGTGGGTCAAAACTGAGTTTTTTTTTATTTTTTTTTAATCCAGCGTGATACCAAGGTATTTGAAACTAGGGATGCACCAAATGTTCGGCAACTGAAATTGATCGGCCTAAAATAGCAAAAAAAAAAAAGCTCTTTCAGTGTTCGGTCTAATACGTCAAAAGACCGAATAAATTTTACCAAGCAATTACATTGACATGTCGGCAGTGTGGAAGCATTTTAAAGTGTCTGAGAAAGATGCAAAAATCGCCATTTGCAGACATTATTCTGCTGAATTGTCTCCTAGCACATCCACTCCATCTGTGGCTGACTTCTTAGAGAAGGCAAACAGTGTGACCCACTTTGAGTGTTCCTGTCACTCGTTTGTGAGAAGGCGATTAAGCTAGCTGCACCTACATTTGGAGTGCACACATATTTAAGCCTTTATGGTAAATCCATTGAAACGAACCAGTGTGAGCTGACAGGCAGGTTAGAGACTTTATCCTGTCAGTTTCTCTCTTTACAAAGACAAGTGTTGCAGCATGAGAGTCCTACCTGAAGAGAGGCTGTGAAGTCTTCATGTTACGCCATACGAGAACCACATACATTATTTATCAAATTGGGTTGGACTTTTCAAAATAAGGTGTCTATACAGGATGGAAATAAGATTAATTATATTATATTCACAGAAAATATAAAACGTGTCCATTAAAAGTAAATGGACACATGTAATTTACTTTTCTGGACCCTCTCAGGACTCGGACACACCCACCATAGTCTTTCCAAATCCTGTGGGAAACACTGAGTAAAAAGAACATTTTGACTATTTAATTTAAAAATGTGAAAAACCTTGTTCAGTATCCGGTATTCGGGAAATTGTTTCATTATGTTCGGTTTTGGCTTCGGCAAAGAGTTTTCATTTCGGTGCATCCCTATTTGAAAAGGTCAAATAATAACAAAAGGCAATTTCTGTTTTTCTGTATCTTTTATAATCTTGGATCATGTGTGAAATTAGGTATTTTTGGTATAGATAATTAGCTGTTACTGGGTGATTCATCATTAATTAACTTAAAGACACCAACTTGCATGCTATTCTTGTCATCACCATCAAAGTGTGGCATCAGTCATATCAAAAACTTCAGAAAGAACCACACCTTGAAAAAGCTTTGTACAGCAAGCAGGACAAACTAAGTGTGAGAGTGTGATACAGGCATGCAGTAGGTTGTCTGAAAACAGCCTCTTATCGCTCCCCTTTTGTGGACCCCCTCTTGGATGTTTCATCCTTTATCACTGTATTTCTATTTATCACAATATTTAACTTTTTGATAAGGTCATTTTATTGATTTATCCATAAATGCCTAAACATCCAGGGACCTCAGGTGCTCAGTGAGCAGGTGCAGCATTAGCAGTCATTTTGAATTGTGTGTTTTCACTTGATTATATATAAAAGCATTGAGCAGTGCATCTTTTAAGAGGGATCACTCATGTAGCCATGAATGATCAGGTGCTTTCCCTTCATATCTTTCTGGCCCTTTCATTGTGCTATGTGTGCTTTGTAATGTCCTGTATGAGTTTCCTTGTTGAGTTGTGTGTATTAAAGGCCCATCTAGGAACATGCATACCAAACTATGTAAATGCTGGGCTATGTGGCACTGGTCCTCATACACTTTAAATATTTAACATTTTCTCTCAATCAGTTGTCGGGGTTAATTTGATAAATTTAGCACTCCTATCACAGGCTACTTCAGCAACATTATTAAAAGGTTAATGTGAAGTCAGCTTAACAATGTCCAAACCTCCTGCTCGGATATGACAAATTATTGTTCCTGTGTCGCAGAAAAAACACAAACCTGACCAGTTTGGTTTTTAATGGTATAAAGTATACTTGAAAGTAATAAAACATTTTTAAAAACATCCATTATTTCAGTAAAAGTCACTGTAATGAGAGTCAGCTGTGTTATGCTAGTAGCGGCTAATGTTGTTTGAGCCTCCAGGAGTGAGGTCACTTCTTTCTCCACATTCAGAGTTATTTTCGTTTTCTTAACTTGTAGTTGTCAGATCCAACCAATGCTGACTCAAGCAACATTACTTAAGGACATTTATCAGACTTCACATAGCTCCCTCATGACACACATAAGGCTTTATTCAACTTTTCACGGATGCAGTAGTTTTCTCCAACACCTGTAAACACACTTAAATGTTTAAAATTGGTTACCATTTAACTTCGACTTGACTCTAACCAAGACTTACTTTTCACTTAGAAACAGGAACTTGCCACCCTAACATGCAACATACAGTGTATCACCTGTATAAACTTTCAACTGACAACTAATCATTTGTTTTACCAAACAGAATACGTATTTGTCAGGCAGAGGTTTTTTTTTTTTTTTTTTAGAAGTGTTCAGTCATTGTTTTGTGTGTTGACTGGCAGCTGCAGGAGGAAGTGGATGCTCTGGCGGACCGGGTGGAGCTGGCCAACAACGCCTTGAAGGGAGACTGGTCCCGCTGGCAGAACAGCATGAGAACTGACCTCAAATCAGCATTTATATCCAATGCTGAGAAGAATGTGGAGTACTATGAGAAGGTGCGCTTAAGGTCATTGATATCAATGTAATCATACTATAAGTCTACAGAGTGTTAGTTATGTACCATAACTTCAGATTCTATGAGTTTAGGCTATTGCTAGTGGCTTCATCCCTGCCCATGCAGCACTGAAGACTTTTAATCCAACCCCACGAACTACATGGGCACCACCTTGGTCTTATCTTGTGTATAAATTAATCTGAGACTGGACAATCAGCTCCCAACAAGCTTTTTCCTCACAGGGTGCCCACAGTTTACTGGGCTATGCCTAGGCTGACAGGTAGTGGTCCTGACTCCTTTTTGCCGCCCCCCGAATATCTGGACCAATATCTTTTTTTTTACATGGCTAACACTGATTATTAAATAATAAAGGAGAACCTTAATGGATATTTGGAACCGATACGCTTGCACAAATGTCTAAATGATATGCTAATTTATTATAGCTTCAAGTTGGTTTATTTAAATTTTATACATTAACAACATGTGATTTCAGAACCTGTGATTGAAAACTAGGCTACTACATTACACATGACTGCTATAGTAGAATATGTACCGAATATATAATTAGCTATGGGCAGCTGCTACAGTTAGCAGTAGTTAGCGGTTACTTAAGTGGTAAATAAAGCCATCTGTCCATGAAGAAACTAACTTCACAACAGAGAAGGCACCTTCCACCTGACATACTAGCATCCAAAAACTTGAAGATTATTCCTCAGCAGAGTAATCTCACATAGTCACACTTTGGAGCTGTCCAAGTGGTCGGGTAATTGAGGAAGACTGAGCGGATGGCCTTGCACTTTGTGGGCGTGCTGTGCCTGGAGCAGATCATGAGCAGAGAACTGTATGAGGACATCTGGAGTGTAGAAAAAAGAAGTTAAACCTAGAATTCAGCTTTTTGCTCACAGCGATTACTTTTACTTACCTTTACCTCAACTTTGGCCATGTAGGCTATTGATATGAACATCTGATATTGTAACATTATGTATATGACAGAAAATAAGGGGAAGCTTAACAGCTCCCCTTTAAATTTAATATTTTAACTGAATGGTTTGTTTAAAATGTCTGATTGGTTTTGGGGACTAATCAAGCCAGGTCCTTTTTACAGACACTTTTTCACCCTCGAAAGCATATAAACTTCACTGAGCATTGACTGCTAGTGATTTTGAGAATCAGCACAAAGTATTTGGTACCAAAAACCTAGCTTGTTGTCTTTTCAGATGAATCTCAGAGGGGGAGAGGATTTGACCTGAGAGAAAGAGGATGGAGATATTGATAGAGGAGAACAGGAGAGTGAAACGCACAAAAAAGGAGAAACCGAGAGAGAGAAGGGCAAGTTGCAGTGTAAAAGAGAAAATCCTTTTATCCAGATTAACACGCAGACAGCCCAGCAGAGACGGCAGGGAATTACGACGCTGAAAAACAACAATAGAGCTAGAAGAGAGAGCACTACAGCAGGAGGAAGATGAGACGAAGACACTGGTATGCTGGAGTCTAAGCATGCAGTTAGGATAAAGCATGCTTCCATTTGCTAGGGATGTATTTGGTCCTGGAGGCTGGAGTTCTGCCAGCAGGGGGTAGCGACGCTTTAGATTTATTTCTCCTCAAACAACTGGCCTGTAGGTGGATTGTCAGCTCGTATATTTCCTGTGAAAGGTGTTGTTGCTTCTCCTACAGTTTGTCTGATGACTATCAAAAACTTATTAGATATGTGTCCTGTTTCTTGTCTACTAAATGGATTTGAATTTCTGCTCCATGGCTGTCCTGTAGATGTTGTGTTGTCTGAAGTAGAGGAAAGGTTTTCCACAATAGACTGCAGCGGTTATGGATTCTGCCTGTCATAGGTACATGGTAGGCAAAAAATAAAGGCAGAATAGATTTGACGTACAATCAACTGAATACCATATTGTGATTTTATTTAAAGATATTTTTTTTTGCCTTTATTTAATAGCGACAATAGAGTACAGATTGCAGACAGGACAAATGGGATTATATGGTATGTGTCTTAACTGCTTGGCTACCAAACACCCTCTAATTGTGAAAGTTGATCACACTACTGAATACTTAATGTTGAAATTTGAATGTCACTGAATCTATAGCACTGGAATATTTAACTTTGCTGTATCAGAATTAAAAATAATTTTAAATTTCCCTCTTTTAATGAAACTTTAAGGCATTTTAAGTTGTGCCATTTTAGTGTGCGTCCATAATGTAATGTGTTTCCGTCTTTGGTGTTAAAGAAGTTGACTGGCCTGCACAAAACCCTGACCTCACCCCCATCCAATACTTTATCGGCCAACATCACCAATGCTCTTTTGGCTGAATGGGAGCAAATGCCTGCAGCCGGTTTCCGAAATCTGGTGGTGATGGTTTTGGGAGGACTTGTTAAAAATTTATATATGACTGAAATGTTCTGATATCCACATACGTTTATTGCCCATTTGGCCACGTCATGTAAAATTAAGACTTTTTTTTAAATCTGCTTGATACTGTGTGTGTGTGTGTGTGTGTGTCCTTGTCATATTTGGGTTTTCTCTCCAGCGTCTCTCTCTGCAGGGGCAGGGCATCTCTCCTGGCCTCTCCTGGCCTCTCCCTGCAGCAGCCCTAACAAAAACACTCATCACACAGCACAGTGGCCCCCGGCAAGCAAATACAATTCAACAAATGAGTTCTGGTGTGTGTCTTGAGTGTGGGTGTGAAAATGTGTATATAGAAGCAGCCAAAGGGCACTCTGCTTCTGAATGTGAAAGCATTTCTAATGCAGCCAGTGAAACCAAGCTTTAAAACACTGATTGTTTCTGATCTGTGGATATGGCCATGGACATACACAACAATACAGAGGAATGAGGCTGTTTTCTGCATTTTTTATATATATATATATATATATATATATATATATATATATAAAAAATAGTGAAAATAATATTTTATTAGTGAAAAATAATTAAAAATAAACAGAAAAACTATTCAAAGCATTCAACCATAATAGTGCTTGGAGCTTTCACCACCGCTTTTGGGACATTTACATCTCAAACGTGAGTACACCCCTCACATTTTTGTAAATATTTGATTATATCTTTTCATGTGACAACACTGAAGAAATTACAATTTACAAAAGAATTTACATGTAAATGTACAATGTAAAGCAGTAAGTGTACAGCTTGTATAACTGTACATAGTAAATTTTTCTGTCCCCTCAAAATAACACATCACACAGCCAATAATGTCTATACCGCTTGCAACCAAAGTGAGCACACCCCTAAGTGAAAATGTCCAAATTGGGCCCAAAGTGTCAATATTTTGTTAAAAGTGGAAACACACAACAGTGACACAGAGGGTCAGTCAAAGAACTGTGATACTACTACTGATATGTTACATTCTTCCACCAGTCGATGTAAAAGAAAACGTGCTCAATCAACTTACGCTTTGTAGTGACGAGAGTTTGTAGTGAAGCTATGGTCGCTTTCACATGTTGAAGCAGTGCGCATGGGGCTGTAGTACGATAAATGCGTATCAAGGTTCATTTATTTATTATGTTATGTTATTTATTATACAACACAGGGTGTTACAACAACATGCAAGCTTAAACTATCACAGCCGGAAAGAAGCTGATCTGAAGTCTGGTGGTACGAAAGCGGATACTATTGTATCTCTTTGCAAATTTTTTATAGGTGACGTTGGAAAAAAATAGGAATGATGCATACACTGCTCGATTATGGGAAGTTTACGCTTCTTGGATCACAAGGACCTCACAGATGAAGTTGTTCATTTGTTATCATAACAGAGCTTTTATCACTTGAGTCATTGAACTGAAATATGGTGTTTTTTTTTGAAAATGTAACCATGTTAACCTGTTCTGGTACAACTCCTAAATAAGATTTTGAACCTGAAAATGAGCATAATATGACCTCTTTAAATATTGCATTAGAGTAAATATATTGGCAACGCTAAATCCTTAAACCAACTAGCTATTAACTGTTATTAAGTATAGTATATTAAGTATAATTCACAAGACTGAATCAGTTTTCTGTTGTTTAAGAGTGGTGCCCTGAGAAGAATGTAACTAAGTTTTATTATAAAATAATGGTAATAAAAATTATTACATTATTTTATTTGAACATTGATGCCATTTAAACCGTAATCCCCAACACGCTTCAACAGCCCCCAAACACATTTCCTGTGACAGTTTTATGTTTGCCAAACACATCGGTTAATCCTTATTCATATCACTGCATATCATTATGTGAGACAACCAAGTTGATGAGATCGTCGATACTGAACCGAATCAGAACATGCCTTTTAGCCAAAATGAGCTGGTTGGTTAAATTCACCTGTATTGGTATTGTGCCGTTGTTGTAAAAAGTCCTGGCCCTATTTGCCATTTGCTCCTGTGTTTTTTCATTTTCTGTGTAAGTGAGTGGGTCGTTCAGTACTCAAAGATTCGTGCCTGACAAAGCATTCTTGGAAACCAGACTCTTTCCAAGTCTATTGTCCCTCCTCTTGTTTCTGCCAACCAGCGCAGACTGCTAATCAATCCGGCCTTTAAAGTAAAAAATAAATATCAGGGTCAGATAAATCCCATCACCCAATTTTTCTTTGTATGGCCTATGCAGGAGATGTTTGTCTTCACGGAAACAAAACAACTTCTTGTCTGAAGGCCATTTGGAGGCGTGCAGATCAATAGTGCTCTGCAGTGTATGCAATTAATGTTCCATGGCTCATTATTAGATGTCTGTACTGACAAGTTCAGTTCACCTCGCTTAACATTATCTTGACAAAGCTCAGCCACTCATTTGTCTTATTAGCAATATGTTCGCTACATTTATTAAGCAGCAGTGGTTTCTCCAAGACTGCTGCTCTGTCAATGGGAAAAGACAAACTCTGTTACAATAATATACTGTATATATAGGTACATGAGGTAGTGGTGGCAGGCAAGTTATATTATTTCCCTGCTTTGGCATCAACCTTTATTGTCCACTGAAATTAAAATCTTGGATACATAGACGTAAGTGACGGACCAATTACAGAAATCCTGTACTTGAGTAAAAGTACAGATACCCTTGCTAAATATTACTCCACTAAGTTTAAGTTTAAGTCTTCCATTTAAATTTCTACTTGAGTCAAAGTACAAAAGTGTCTGCTTTTAAAAATACTTAAAGCCACCCTCCAGTGTATTTTGACATTTCTATGAGATTTCATATTTTCTATATATTTTATATTTTTATTATTATCTGAGTCATTTCCTTACAATGTTGATTACCCACATAGTTAATTTTGTGCTCAAAGTTGCTTAGTTGTTAAAACGCGGTGGTGACGTATGACTATAATAATTCCATAAGTCATACGTCATTCTTCAAGCTTGCGCAGGCGCACTGTCATGCCGTCACGCCTCGTTAAGTCAGAGCATCAAACTGATAAACATCGTTGTGAGCTAGCTAACCAATTTATCATGTCATTTACTTAGGACTTACAGTAGGAATGTCTTTCTGTGTCTGATTGACCCCCCCCCCCACGCGGTAAAGTAAGCGCACTATAAAACGTAGTGGGAGTTATCGTGTGCAGTGCGTGACAGGACCATCGACTGTATGACTGATAACAGCTGATTCTCGCACAATAGTTTCTATCATGGGTAAGTAATAGCTACTCCTGCCAGACAGTAAAGTGTACTAAACTTTACAGTGTAGTGATGTTAACAAAGCATATTGTTAGTGAACCCTCCAGCCGGTCAGTTTTTGGTTGTCATGGTAATGTCTTGCGTCCGACTACTAACCACACCCCCATTCTCAGAAGGGGAAGAACGTTAAGCAAAAACGGCAGTTAAAACTGGCTGGAGGGGGGCTTTAAAGTATCAAAAGTACTATTAGTTTGGTTCTGTTTGTCAGGGGTTGCTGACATGACAAAGAGAATTTAAAAAGACAGTAGGCAAACTTTACTATTTATTTTAACAATTGATTACAAAAGGGTTGGCCTTTCTGTTGAAGAATATTGTGAGCCAGGTTCAGGTGTGATGAAGAAGTTTTGGAGACTGATGAAGACTTAAAAGTCCCTGTGAAATCAAAATCGATGTTTTTTTGTTTTTATTGCATAGTATGCCTTGCACTATACACTCACCTAAAGGATTATTAGGAACACCTGTTCAATTTCTCATTAATGCAATTATCTAATCAACCAATCACATGGCAGTTGCTTCAATGCATTTAGGGGTGTGGTCCTGGTCAAGACAATCTCCTGAACTCCAAACTGAATGTCAGAATGGGAAAGAAAGGTGATTTAAGCAATTTTGAGCGTGGCACAGTTGTTGGTGCCAGACGGGCCGGTCTGAGTATTTCACAATCTGCTCAGTTACTGGGATTTTCAAGCACAACCATTTCTAGGGTTTACAAAGAATGGTGTGAAAAGGGAAAAACTTCCAGTATGCGGCAGTCCTGTGGGCGAAAATGCCTTGTTGATGCTAGAGGTCAGAGGAGAATGGGCCGACTGATTCAAGCTGATAGAAGAGCAACTTTGACTGAAATAACCACTCGTTACAACCGAGGTATGCAGCAAAGCATTTGTGAAGCCACAACACGCACAACCTTGAGGCGGATGGGCTACAACAGCAGAAGACCCCACCAGGTACCACTCATCTCCACTACAAATAGGAAAAAGAGGCTACAATTTGCAAGAGCTCACCAAAATTGGACAGTTGAAGGCTGGAAATATGTTGCCTGGTCTGATGAGTCTCGATTTCTGTTGAGACATTCAGGTGGTAGAGTCAGAATTTGGCGTAAACAGAATGAGAACATGGATCCATCATGCCTTGTTACCACTGTGCAGGCTGGTGGTGTAATGGTGTGGGGGATGTTTTCTTGGCACACTTTAGGCCCCTTAGTGCCAATTGGGCATCGTTTAAATGCCACGGCCTACCTGAGCATTGTTTCTGACCATGTCCATCCCTTTATGGCCACCATGTACCCATCCTCTGATGGCTACTTCCAGCAGGATAATGCACCATGTCACAAAGCTCGAATCATTTCAAATTGGTTTCTTGAACATAACAATGAGTTCACTGTACTAAAATGGCCCCCACAGTCACCAGATCTCAACCCAATAGAGCATCTTTGGGATGTGGTGGAACGGGAGCTTTCCTGCCCTGGATGTGCATCCCACAAATCTCTATCAACTGCAAGATGCTATCCTATCAGTATGGGCCAACATTTCTAAAGAATGCTTTCAGCACCTTGTTGAATCAATGCCACGTAGAATTAAGGCAGTTCTGAAGGCGAAAGGGGTCAAACACAGTATTAGTATGGTGTTCCTAATAATCCTTTAGGTGAGTGTATGTCACCAATACACTAGCATCTAGCCTAACAAAAAAAGGTTGTTTTGTAGGTATTCTTGATGGTATTTTAGAGTTTGTCATTTCCTGGAAAACGATTAAATTATAATGACTCATCCTGCACTCGGGGGCGTGTGTTAATTGAGCGTCAATTGAACAATATTTTCTGGTTCTCCCTCTGATGTCCCCCGGCTGCCCTGCCTCAAATATCTGTGATTTACGGAGTTTGCTGACGAACAGATAGCTTTACCTGTTGCTAAACAGCCAACTGCTACTAGCTGTCATATTAGCCAGCTCTGCCTGGACTGGGAGCTCGGAGCACTGGAGGAGTGTTGGTGTTTATTGTTAACACTTCTAATATTCTATTCTCTGCTTCGGAATGGGCGCCGGAGCTGGGGCGAGTGGGCAATGACACCGCGTTCAGCAGCCTTCACACAGCCTGAACAAGATCAAACACAGCCTCAAAGACTAACAGGGAATACAGTACTGAGGGGATTTAACGGTATAGAGCTTCAGGATGGACAGATGGCTTTAGTAAATTGCTAAACCGTTAAATGCTGCTAACTATCTGTCTGCATCTGTAGCTAGTTAGCTCGGTTAACATTAGCCGGGCTGCTAACAGTCCTATTAGCTGACTCCGGTCCCGGCAAGAAAACCTCTTCTGTACTGTATTCCGTCTCGTCAACTGGCCTCTGTCGGTCTCAGAGGATGTACTTCAGTGAGTTGTACTCTAATCTCAGACTCAACCTTGCCAGATTTCCAGAGAACACCGATATCTTCTAGCTAATGCCTGAGGTACTGTCTCTACCTTGTCGTCTAACTGTTGTCTCCCTAACAAGGACAGTTACATGTGAGAAATAACTAGATCTGGAAAATCAGTGATCAGTGGGGTCAGCTATTGACTCCAAGCTAGACCTGTCTTACCTTTCCCCATTACATCAATTTAGCCCTAAGATAGTTCTTTAGCACTTTCAACACTTATTTTAATAATTCAAGTTACTCAGTTATTTGTGTGTGTGTGTGTGTCAGTGGTGGACAAAGTTTTCAGATCCTTTATTTAAGTAAAAGTACTAATACCACACTGTAAAAATACTGTTACAAGTAAAAGTCCTGCATTGAAAATGTTGCTACAGTTTAAGTATGCAAGTATAATCAGGAAAATGTACTAAAGTATTAAAAGTAAAATTACTCATTGCGGAAAGACAATGTATACACTATTATATATTAGATTATTATTATTATTCCTAAAGCATTAATGTAAAAGCAGGATTTTAGTGTTATAATGATAAAATGATTGACTAACATCACCTGCTCTCTGTTTCCCTTCTTCTCCCTCTCCTCTGCCCGCTTTAAGCAGCCATACCATATCCGTTACCACTGACCCTCTCTCGTGGGAAAATCCTGTCATCATTTCGCATAGGCCAGTCAAATGGAATAAACGCACCCTATGTAATCCAGACCAAAACCCCACTGCTAGCCTTTACGTTTATTTATTACGATTATTTAAGGTGGCCATCTTCAATGTTAGATCTCTCACTTACAAAACTTTTATGTAAATGATTTTATCCTGTCTGCTGTCTTAGATTTCATTGATATCAGACCACAAAATCATTCATTGTAAATGTGAATTAGAGGTGGTGTGTTGTACGGTCACGCATAGTGCAAATAAATTCTAGACCCTATTTAACCATTTTGATAATGTGTTTCCTGAAGGGGCTCCAACAAATGACTTGATCAACTCCTTCAGTTCACTATGTCACTCAACATTGGATCTTATAGCCCCCTTGAAAAACAGACATGTCTCAAAAACTGCAAAACAGCCTTGGCAAAATTGTACTATTAGCAACTGTAAACGTGATTGTGAAAAAGCTGAACGTAGATGGAATAAATCAGGACTCCAGGTCCACTATGTTGCCATGAAAGAACTACTACTCCTATAAAATAACATGGCCAAAGAGGCAAGAGCATGCTATTTATCAAATCTCATTTCTGCTCATCAGCACAACCCTGGAGTCCTATTCAGGACTGTAGATCAGTTAGTAAACCCACCCTCTCCTCGTTGAGTGCAACTCTGACTGAGAAGTTTTTAGTACACTTTGCTGGTAAGGTAGATTTATTAAGATCAAGTATTTGCCCTAACCCTGCCTTCTTGGATATTGTGCAGCCATTCCAGCACTCCTGGAGCCACTTCACGTCAACTACAATGCCTGTACTTTTGGACTCCAATGTGGAATAAGGCTGTAGCATAACAAAATGTGGAAAAAGTGAAGCACTGTGAAAACTTTCTGGATATATACACACACACACACACACACACACACACACACACACACACACACACACACACACACACACACACACACACACACACACACACACACACAGTACCTTGCAAAAGTATTCACCCCCCTTGGCATTTTTTGTGTTTTGTTGCCTCACAACCTCGAATTAACATGGATTGTTTGAGGATTTGCATCATTTAATTTACAGAACATGCCCACAACTTTGACGATGTTTTTTTTTTTTTTTTATTGTGAAGCAAACAACAAATAGGACAATAACAAAAAAAATGTAATGTGCATAACTGTTCACCCCCCTAAAGTCAGTACTTTGCAGATCCACCTTTTGCGGCAATCACAGCTCCCAGTCGCTTTGGATAGGTCTCTATGAGCTTGCCACATCTTACCGCTGGGATTTTTGCCCATTCCTCCTTGCAAAACTGCTCCAGCTCCTTCAAGTTGGATGGTTTGTGCTTGTGAACAGCAATCTTTAAGTCTGACCACAGATTTTCTATTGGATTGAGGTCTGGGCTTTGACTAGGCCATTCCAACACATTTACATGTTTCCCCTTAAACCACACGTGTTGCTTTAGCAGTGTGTTTGGGGTCATTGTCCTGCTGGAAACTGAATATCCATCCTAGCCTCAAATCACGCACAGAGTTGTACAGGTTTTGCTCATGCACCATCCATCTTTCCCTCAACTCTGACCAGTTTCCCCATTCTCGACTGCTGAAAAACATACCCCCAGCATGATGCTGCCACCACCATGTTTCACTGTGGGGATAGTGTTCTTTGGGTGATGTGTTGGGTTTGCGCCAGACATAGCGTTTTCTTTGATGGCCGAAAAGTTAAATTTTAATCTCATCAGACCAGAGCACCTTCCTCCATACATTTTGGGAGTCTCCCACATGCGTTTTCGCAAACTCAAAATGTGCCATTTGTTTTTAGTAATAGCTTTCTTCTGGCCACTCTGCCATAAAACCCAACTCTATGGAGCGCACGGCTTATTGTCGTCTTATGTACAGATACTCCAGTCTCTGCTGTGGAACTCTGCAGCTCCTCCAGGGTTACCTTAGGTCTCTGTGCTGCCTCTCTGATTAATGCCCTCCTTTCCAGGTCCATGATGTTTGGTGGGCGGCTGTCTCTTGGCAGGTTTGCTGTTGTGCCATATTCTAATAACCTAACCCTGACTTGTACTTCTCTACAACAAGCCTTACTTGTTTGGAGAGTTCCTTGGTCTTCATAGCAGTGTTTGGTTAGTGGTGCCTCATGCTTAGGTGTTGCAGCCTCTGGGGCCTTTCAAAAAAGGTGTGTATATAACAGATGTTTATTGTCTCGCAAATGGCTGTGACACAATTAAGGTACTTTAAAACCCATAGCGCCTAAATACTGTACTCTTCTGCATAGAAATCAAAGAAAAAATATGTTCCTTATAACTCCAGAATTTAGATAGTTGTCTGGACATGGGCACACTGGACAGGACCTGCTTATAGCTAATTTGGGCATACTTCTAATGGTGAAAATAGCCAAAAGCCAAAACAAACAAATGGCTGATAAAAAGGTGATCAAGTTGTAGCCCATAGCTAACCTACTGACTACATGGCACCTTCTAATCTTGCTGCTTACATCCCCCAAAGTATTATGGTAAGTAGGGCTGAATGATTTGGGATTTTCTTTTTTTTTTTACCAATACTGCAATTAAATATGCGATTCATTTTTAAAGCTCTTTAACCTTCTGTATTATTCAAAACGGACAAGCAGTAAATCAGTGTGTAGTATGACCAACACAATATTAGATGGATTAACTATACACTATTCTTTCTTTTAGGTCAGGCCTGTGTTATGATGAAATTAGGTGATGCATTAATTGCATGAATTATTATTGTGAGCAATGGTGGAGAAGAAATATCAAATTTTAATAATATGAGAAAGCTAGAGGTGCAGTGGTTAGCACTGTCGCCTCACAGCAAGAAGGTCATGGGTTCAAACCCTGGTTGCCCCGGCCTTTCTGTGTGGAGTTTGCATGTTCTCCCCGTGTCCGTGTGGGTTCTCTCCGGGTGCTCCGGCTTCCTCCCACCCTCCAAAGACATGCAGGCTAGGTTGATTGGTGACCATAAATTGGTCTTGGATGTGTGTGTGGATGTGAGTGTGAGTGGTTGTCTATGTGTGGCCCTGCGATGGACTGGCGACCTGTCCAGGGTGTACCCCACCTTTCAACCAATGTCAGCTGGGATTGGCTCCAGTCCCCACGACCCTGTACGCAGGATAAACGGTTGAGGATGGATGAGAAAGATAAATTGAGTCAAGTCATGGCATTAAATAATGATATAATATCATCAGGTCAGCCTACCTACAGACCACAAGAAAAAGGTCCCCACAGTGTGCTATACAGTAAGCACTCAATACAAACCCCACAGTTCAACCACCAATTAATGAGTCCTTATCCCAGTTCAAATCTCCTTGGAGTGCATCTTTCTATATCCCAGTAAGCAAACAACAGTTGAAGTTCAGTTCAAAAGTTGGCCAAGTTGGACAGACTGGACTTGTTTGTTTGGTTTGAAACGCCGTTTCACAGATATTTCCTGAGCTGACTGGTGGCTGTGTGTGCGAAGTTGATGCTTCCTCTGCAGACTGCTTTACTCTCGTCATGTGACCAGAGTGTAATAGCAGCCTTTGCGATTAGAAAATCTTGTTTTATCACATCGCGATAATATCGCAAATGCAATTAATCGTTTAGCTCTAATGGTAAGTGTTAGATTTTGGGAAGTTATGGGAATGGAGCAGTTTGTCTGTTTTGTCTGAGGTGGAACCCACCGTGTTGGACTTTAAAAACCCATGGCAGAGGCTGCCTTCCTATAGAAAGTTGTGAGCTGAGGAATATGATGTTTATTTACCAGGGACTGTTATTAATATTTTCTCCCCCACACCTCAATTAACATATTCCTTTCTATATGAGGCTTTAGACTGTTTTAATAAAACAATTGATAACAAATTTATTTAATCTCAGTGATTCATTTGGCAAAACTCCTGAGTTGAACTGTACACAGCAAACCAATTGCACTTAATTTAAACACAACCCTTTTTATCTCTTTGTCCCAAAGGATGAGCTCACTATTTGCTATGTGCTGATATTGTTATTCAGGTGCAGATGTGGGCTTAGTGTAGCCACGGGCCTGTGAATGATTTATTGGAGTGGAGCACAGAGAGAGATGGCCTCGAAGAATCTAATAAGACACCTGTACCCGGGAGGGTTTTATACCACCTAGATGGGTTGTAGGGGAAGACTGGGTAATAGAAGGAGGAGGGTGGATGGGGAGATTAAGGAAAAGAGCAATGTGAGAAAAGAATAAGACAAAAACAGCATAAAGGAGGCAGAATGGATGAGGAGTGTTGGGGAGGGTGGGGGAGACGTAAGAGGGAGTAAGAAGAAACAAGAGGAAGAAATAGGATGGGAAGAAGGAGGGCTGATTCGTGGCCAAAGTCAACTAGTGCTGAAACATTTGTCAAACATTCACATATTCTAGTTTGTCAAATGTAAATGAAATATTTGTGACATTGTGATGGGCATTTCCTCTATTTATAGATAGGGTGTGACTAACCTTTGTAAGATTAATCAACAAAAAACAACAAGCCATTACTCAATAATGAAAATGTTTTGGTTTTTTTGAGGGATTTAGAAACGTTTCAACTCTTGAACACAACCATATCATCACTTTAGCAGACAAGTCCTTCTGACAGTTATTCCCATATGACATGCATGCACCAATAACACAGAGTGACAGAGGAGCAGGCAGGGGAGGACAGGTGTGAAGTGGATGGCAGGACAAACTTAATCTTTACCTTACGCGACCATTTTTGTTGTTTTTGGCTCTGTACCACAGCACATTAGCACACACAACACAAGAGATCAACAGGTGGATTTGTGTTGCATCGGCAGTAACGCAGATGTTTTAACAGACTGTTGTGGTGAAGAGGGAGTTGAACTGGAAGGTGGAGCTCTTGATTTTCCCAGCTATGGTCAGCTAACTCTCAGCTATGGTCATGAGCTTTGAGTGAATTAGTTTCCCTTTTAAGCAGGGCTCTGGACGGCGGCCATTTTTTGACATAGTGCGAGAATTTTTTACAACTTTTCGCAAGCAGGATGCATCCATGTGTCCACATCTCTCTCTCTGTTTCTCTGTCGAATATACTTTGGCGACCGTTAATTAGTCGGTGTTAAAAAGGTCCACGCAGCTGGTCACATGTTTTGGCGTTTGTGTGCCTCAAGCACTTTCAGACAGGGAACAACACTCCAACCTGGTGGTTTACCTGAACAGGGTGTTCTAGGATGGAGTCAAATCCCCGGCCTGAATAATTGTACCAGTCCGCCCCTGGCAGAGGGAGTTTACATGCCTTAGATTTAGCAAAATCGCTAATACAATGAGCTGGATCTACTGCACTAGATGTGGTCCACAACATGCGGGGAGCACCGAGGTTGCTGAGGCAACTGCCACCACACAGTTTAAATATGACACATTAATGAATCACAAAAGAAGCTTAAAACATAAAATATGCCAACTCAAATGGCATAGCCACAACCTGAATTTCCCCTAAGGGGGATTAATAAAGGTATACCTCATGTTTTGTTATCTTATTGCATTTGTTTAAGCACCATTCAATTAAAATGTGACTGTGAACTAAAATAAAACAGCACATTATAGTTTTGTATTTATTACCAAAGTATTTATCAGTAAGATAGTTAAAATTAATAAAAAATGTGCAAACATTTCAGTACGATTGAAAGTGTGCGCCCCTAAATTTTCTGCCTGTGCCCTTAAAATTTTCGGAAGCTACAGTGTTCCTATGAAAAAAAAGTTATTCTGGAGCCTTGCTCTTAAGGATGCCTGGGCCTACCCTCAGGGACGTGATGAGGAGCTCAGACATTTGGAAGAAACTAAGTAGAACCACTGGTCCTCGATGTTGAATGAAGCCAGTTAAGATGGTTCATCAACGGATCAGGATGCCTCCCCAGTTGGGGTACCTCTACAGGGAGACCCAGGGCATACATCTGAACATTCCCAGGATAGCTGATCTATCTTGCTCAGCCTAATGCTACTAGACCCAGACTAAAATAAACAGCAGAAAGTGGATGAATAGAGAAATATAATTAGTACTGTCAGATGTCCGTCCTGTCTCTGTTCTATCTGCCCCTCTGATACGGCAGCAGTCTGTGCTGTTTCATGGGGTTGATGGCTGCTCTGTGCTCACATAAAGATACCATGATTCAGTGGAGACAAAAGGGCATAGTGAGCTGTGTGAACTCTGCATGAACACCCTGGGGGTGTGCGTAAGTGCTGTTTCACATTACCATTTAGTGCACACCTGACCTTAGAGTAACTTCAGACCTCTGCATATCCACACACAGATACTGCCCTTCCTACCAGTTTTTCATTTATTTTCCGGGATTTTATAAAACAATAGTTGTCACAATAATGTATAATAAAAATTACAAAAAAAATGTGAAGAACTTAACTAAAATGATCAGCAAGATTGACATACAGTATACAGTGTTTCCACTATATGCATTCAGGAGCGGCGGTGCGCCGCCGCTACTAAAATTTCCCACGATCATCGCTACAAATGTTTTCACTCACACACTGTGCGAGCACGGCAGCACTCAATGCTCGGCTCACTTCCTCTTCTCGTTCTATGCAGAACATACACTAACCTAAAGGATTATTAGGAACACCATACTAATACTGTGTTTGACCCCTTTCGCCTTCAGAACTGCCTTAATTCTACGTGGCATGGATTCAACAAGGTGCTGAAAGCATTCTTTAGAAATGTTGGCCCATACTGATAGGATAGCATCTTGCAGTTGATGGAGATTTGTGGGATGCACATCCAGGGCACGAAGCTCCCGTTCCACCACATCCCAAAGATGCTCTATTGGGTTGAGATCTGGTGACTGTGGGGGCCATTTTAGTACAGGGAACTCATTGTCATGTTCAAGAAACCAATTTGAAATGATTCGAGCTTTGTGACATGGTGCATTATCCTGCTGGAAGTAGGAGATGAGTGGTACTCGGTGGGGTCTTCTGCTGTTGTAGCCCATCCGCCTCAAGGTTGTGCGTGTTGTGGCTTCACAAATGCTTTGCTGCATACCTCGGTTGTAACGAGTGGTTATTTCAGTCAAAGTTGCTCTTCTATCAGCTTGAATCAGTCGGCCCATTCTCCTCTGACCTCTAGCATCAACAAGGCATTTTCGCCCACAGGACTGCCGCATACTGGATGTTTTTCCCTTTTCACACCATTCTTTGTAAACCCTAGAAATGGTTGTGTGTGAAAATCCCAGTAACCGAGCAGATTGTTAAATACTCAGACCGGCCCGTCTGGCACCAACAACCATGCCGCGCTCAAAATGGCTTAAATCACCTTTCTTTCCCATTCTGACATTCAGTTTGGAGTTCAGGAGATTGTCTTGACCAGGACCACACCCCTAAATGCATTGAAGCAACTGCCATGTGATTGGTTGATTAGATAATTGCATTAATGAGAAATTGAACAGGTGTTCCTAATAATCCTTTAGGTGAGTGTACGTGACAGATGGTGTTATAAGAGCAGCGTAACTCTGATTTAGGAGGTGCGTGGCGAGTGTTTGATTGTCCGAGCGGCAGAAAGTGACGGTGAACGCGAGCAGAGGAAAATATTCTGGCAGTAAATGTACTGTGTCTGTTACAACGTGTTAGCTTCTCAAGACCAAGTAAAGTCTGTTGTTTCCCACCTGCTGGAAAAGTGAAGCCGGTTAGCGCTAAGTTAGCTAACATCTCCCCTCCACTTCAGACTGCGCAGCTGAGCAGGAAAGCTTCTATAGCAGCTACACAGCTGATATGTAACTTAACATTAGCTCAATTTATAGAAAGTAGCTGGGAGCTTTTGTTATTGCCTACTTGTCCAATGTTGAGAACATCAGGTACAAACTTAGACTAAACTGACGTAGCCTGCAGCTCTGTCCTGTACAGACCGATTCAATTATTTTTCAGTTTTCAGTCTGAAAAAGTGGTTTTGGAAAAGAAAAGACAGAGGTGACTGGAGGAGCTGAAGTTAGTAAAGCTAATTAGTGATGCAAACAAGTCCTTTTAAGCTAATGGATTTTAATGTGCAAATGAAATGCACCTCAGAAGGGAGGAGGTTTCTCATGTTGCCTATTTTTTATATTAATGTCTACAGATAAATGTCAGAAGCTGTAAAATGAAGACACAAAAGACAAACATGAGCAATCGTATCTATAATGATTCTGAGGTATTAATAACAGGGTTTTCCTGCTGTTAAGGCTTAGGGGTGATGCCCAAAATATGCTGTGCCATCACTGTAAAATCACTGTCTCCAGATCTAAAGGTTGTAGTTCCTCCAGTAGACTGATCTTTGGGTGTTGTTTATTTATTATCTGCTCTAGCTTTTCTAACTATTTGTTCAGAGATATGGTGAAAATAATGGCCCAATATGATGTGAAATTACATATTTTTCATTGGAAAACATAACATGGGGGCGGACCCCCAAACCCTCCGACCAACACCAAAACATTCATCTAAAGCTCACATTAAACTATGGGAAAACACTGCAGTTTCAAGCTATTCTAAGGTGCATTGCATGCTCATGGACACAAGAGCAATGTTGCTGAGACATGTTGTGTTGTGTGTTTTATTTATATTCAGACACTGGTATAACAAAAAACGAATATTTGCTGTCCTACACTGCAAGAGATATAAAAAAAAAAAAGTGATTGACAGATAGTGCTAGTTCAGGAAAGCTGTTTTTCCCTGCTTCCAGTCTTTATGCTAAACTAAGAGAATTGTCTTCTAAATCCAGCCCCATAATTATCATACTAACATGATAGTGGTATCCATCTTCTCATCTCATTCCCAACAAGAAAGCAAATAAGCGTATTTACAAAAAATTTTGTCCCTAATTTTGTGGTAGATGGTATGTCAGTGTGGAGTGTTTTGGGCATTCACACACATCCACAATGGGATATATAACTGTGCCGAATCAAACAGATGTTACAAACCACCTGCTCACTGTTTGAGAACTTTTATCTGTAATGTCAGGAATAATGACCCCCTACTGGTGTAATGTATCAGTATACACTGGTTGGTAGAAATACACGTGCTACAGTATATTAAGCCAAAACCATGCTGTGATCAAATTGCTGTGTGTGGGCGTAGCAGAATGAGGATGGGCTGGTATTTGCAATTCTATTAGCAGATCTGCAAGCAGTTGTTCCTCTTGCACAGTCTGCATATTGTCTTCTAGAAGTAAGAAAGGAAAAAAGGGACAGTCCATCATAACCATCCGAAATATTCATCCCATAAACATTAATAATACTAATACAATAAATGTATTATTATTATTATTATTATTATTACAACAATTATGGCAATATCAGCTGCTCTGTTTCAACAAAACGTGCATGTAGGCTAAAATTCAACCATTGTTTGGAGATACAGTGATTTAAAGCAGCAGTGAGTAAGAAAGTATAAATAACGTGTAAAATGCTATGAGCAGAGGAAATGTCTGCTAGCCGCTAGGCTAATTTATGCAGTGTAAAATGCCATAGGCTCAAACTCATAATGCTGAGTAGCAAAAAACAAACCTTGACAGTTATTGAGCAAATTGTATGCTTTTGTTTAATGTCCTTGTTAAGCCACGTTTTATGTGTGTCAGTGGAGTCAATTTTAAAGTCAACTTTACTGCACTTAACCGCTTAATGCTACAATAATGTATGTGTTGTTTTTTGTTTGTTTTTTTTTCTTTTATGGCCATTCTTGTGGTCATCACTAGTCAGAGGAGGACAAAAGGAGGAACAAGAAGAGAACAACGAAACAAAACTTAAAAAGGAAATAAATAAGTCATTATGACATAAACAACAGTTTAATATTAACGCACTGCATGTTTGTTTGCTACCAGTCTTCCCGTTAACTGCCTTTTCCAGTGTATTGATAGATATCTGCTTTAATGCCAGTACGGGGGCGCTGCTTTCATAATGTAACCTGTAATTAGAGCTTTAGCCACTGGGGGGGGGGGGGGGGGGGGGTGGGGTGTATGTGTATTACTCATGTTGCGGAGAAATAAATCTGTTTACGCAGTCACATTGAAGGTAACACAAGTCCCCATAATGTAAAGCATTTAATTTGCGGGTGAAGACTTATTATATGAAATCAAATCATATTGGAAACATCATCCTAAATATGGCGGACTTAGGACTTAAGGTTACTGTTGTGCCGTTTCAACATGTGCTGTAGTGCGATCGCATCCATTTCAGAAGCTTTGTAATCCAGACTTGAACTGCCGTGTCTTTTTGAAGACTTTGTAAGATAAATCCATAAAAATAAATCAAACACCAATGTCTTCTGTTGTTAAAAATTGTTACTGTTGTCAGCATGCTTGTTAGTCATCGACTGGCAGTCATCTGTTGACTTGTGTTGAGTCTGTCGACCAATCAGAGGCTGTGTGGGCATGTGTGTGGCACCACTGATCTCAAACGCAGTGGAATAACATGAAATTTACCCCATCCCCTTATCAGTAAATCTATACTATCAGGGCCGCAGCTGAAATAATGAGTAGAATAGCGTAAATGTAAAAATGTGTAGATTCTCCTCTGCGCATTTGGATAGTATTGTAACTGTTGTCACTTTGCTGCAACTCAACATTAGCCAGGAGTAGGCTGGGAAATGGAAAAACATTGGGTCAGAACTGGGTTTGCTTAACTCTTATCCCCGCTTGCTATCCTCACCACTTCGTTTGGTTCGGCCGGTCTTGTTTGGACGGGAGATGCAGTGGCCAGTGGTCGTCTCCAGGTCCGCTGCACTCAGTCCGATCCCTGCACTTCCTTTTCCGATGTTGATGAGTACATGTTTCAGTAATAAAGGTGAAAGAAAATACAAATTAAAATATTGTAAATAATATTGTTGCAAAGTTAAAGGGAGCCTCCTCAAGCATTTAATAGCTTGAGCTCTAGGCTTAGCATTAGCTTCCTTCTGTCTCAACTCTTCCGTTTCACTGGACTTTTTGGCTCCTCCCATTGTAGTTTAACTTGACCATGGACATCTCTGCCTCCTAAAATAATTTCTTTGGCAAACTCCAGCACACGCTGCCACAGCGCTGCCTTGGTGCTGTGGGTACTATTGAGAGAAATTGGCTGTTAAATGGAGAGTTGACAGGCCGAGGCACTGACTTATTGCTGCATCTAAACAAACTGCTATTACCTTGGAAAAATATGACTACACTTTATTGATGTGTGCTGACAGAGTGGAACCCAAGTTCAAAGATAGGCTTTTGAGTGTGCCTGTGCTTATTGGTGTGCTTGTCATCTTAACTTTCTGCTTGCATGGCTTCCTGCCTTTCCTGCTATCTAGATAACTGCTTTTACGGCATAAAAGTGTGATTTGCTTTGTCCTTTGCGATACACACACACACACATCTACAATGGGACTCTTGTCGCTGCAGTAATGTGCCTTAACTGATGAGATGGCAAGGGAGTTAGAGAAAGGAAGGAGAGAGACAGATCTAAAGAGCAAGGGGTGAGACATGCTGGGATAGACATTAGGAAAATCTCTGACAGAATACAGTGCTGATGAGAACCATAATGGTAAAAGAACAGTAGTAGAGACAATTGCGATGTAAATACTAGCCACAAAAGTCACTTTTGTGAAAATCAACCTAAAATGTGATGTCAAGTAAATGTGAGGCAACATACAACAAATAAATATGAACAGTTTGTTTAAATGTATTGTGAAGTAGTAGCAGTATCCTGGTTTTCTCAGTTCAGTCTTGATGGTTGAAATGTTGTTTCATCATATATGGTAAAAATAACAATGAATGACCGTGTGTGTGTGTGTGTGTGTGTGTGTGTGTGTGATGTCACTCGTATATTTGTAATGGGTTGTTGCTTACTAGCTCTTTGGCAGTTAACCAATTCAGATTCGAATAAAATTCAAATTTCAAGTAGAGGAAGATGACACTGCTCTGAGAGAGGATTATATTCTCTATTCAAAATAGACTCAGTACGTAGAAAATGGGCCACTATTGTCAGGCTCTTACTCCAGTGCACAACTTGCCAAATCACTGACTGTGTTGTTGAATGTTTTCAGTCCACTGAATTACAATATGAAACAAAAGTAATAATTTACAAATATGTTAGTGTATGATCACAAGGAGAATTATGATTTTCCTCTTGATAAGAAATTGAAGGCTGTTTCTTTACAATTAATTTGTCTGACTGCAGAATAGTGGAAGGTGTTTCTGTTTTTGTTATTGATCAGAGGTGTCAGTCAGGCAGAGCAGTATTGCAGAATTGGGGCTGTTCCAAGCAAGAGAAAACAGGCGTGTTTCCTTTCTAAGTGAGGCTACAGCACATTGACAAAAAGGCAGATTTAAAAAAAAAAACTAAAAAAATGTAATTAAATTAATAAGTGATTTAACTAAAAATACTACATATAGCCCCTTTAACATAAATGCAGACCGACATTGTGTGGACTGGTGCCACTTCACAACTCAGTCATTGCTGATCACCTATCTGACATCAAATCCGCAAAAGTTTACTCAAAGGTGCACAAAACACTACCACACAAAAGCAGCCCACAGTCATGATACAGAGAAAACACTCTGCAACAAATCATAGGCAGTTACACTCACCCACACATTTTAAGTTGATTTTAATTATTTAAAGGTCGTTTATTCATAGCAGCTTTATAAATACTTTAAGAAGATGGTTTATAGCAAGGGTGGGGAACCTTTTTCATATTAAGGGCCATTTCAGTTTTTGTAACATCCTTTGAGGGCCATACTAAATTATTTACCATATATATCACTAACCTCTAATGGGATGGTTGGAACTGCTTGTCTTTGGCGAGGCGTCTGATGTCAGATGTCAGTGTTGATGATGCTACTAGCAGCTGGTTTTCCAAGTTTTGGTCAGTCAGCCTTGAGTGAGTCTTTGCAAGAGTCAGTTTAGTATCCCCTGGGCTCTGCGTAGTCACCTCACTTCACAGATATCACTGATGCTCAGGAGATGGGTACCAATGATCTTCTGAGCAGTTTTAATCCCCAGCTGCAGAGCCCTCCGGTCCTGGGCCGTGCACATCCCATGCCAGTTTGTGATGTTTCCAGTCAGGATGCTTTCTATTGTTCCTCTTTAAAAGCTGACAAGAACTTGGCATGGAAATTTGGCCTTCTTAAGCTTCCTCAAGAAATATAGTCATTTTCTTCACCAGCGTGGAGATGTGAGATGACCATGTCAGGTTCTCTGTGATGCTGATACCCAGGAACCTGAAACTGTTTATCAATTTCCTCACGATATGCAGTCTCATCATTGTTTGAAACCCGTCCAATGATGGTGGCAAACTTCACAACAGAGTTCTCTCCACGTTGGGACATGCAGTGGTAAGTGTACAGCGTGAACAGGAGGGGGCTGAGCACACAGCCCTGGGGGGGGTCCGGTGTTGAGCACTAGAGTGGAGGAGGAGAGTCCACCAATCTGAACTGACTGGGGTCTGTTTGTGAGGAAGTCCAATATCCAGTTTCAGAGTGTTGTATTTAAACCCAGAGTGCTGAGTTTGCTGATCAGTTTCATGGTAGAGATTTGTGTTGAATGCTGAGCTGAAATTCAGAAAACAGCATTCTGATGTAGCTGTTGATTTTCTCAAGGTGTGTGAGAGCTGAGTGGAGGGCAGTGGAGCTGGAGTCCTCTGTGGATCTGTTGGTTCTTAAAGCAAACTGGTGAGGGTCCAAGCTGGCTGGGATGTTGTGGGTTGAGAGCCACAGGGCGGTAGTCGTTCAGACTAGACACTGCAGACTTTTTAGGTACAGGAACGATGGTGGCTGTTTTGAAGCAGGTGCTCTCTTTAGACAGTGAGATGTTGAAAATGTCAGTAATTAACTAGCTGATTGGCACATGTTTTTATTACACGGGCAGGAATGTTATCAGGCCCAGCTGATTTACTCATATTCACTCTCAGCAGGACTCTCCTTACATCTACTGTGGATACTGACAGTGGCCGGTCCTCTGGAGGTGGATCAAAGCGAGCATAAAAGGTGTTTAGTGTGTTACGTATAACTTGTTTACTGTTGCCAAGAATTGGATCGGGGGCTTGATGTCAATTTTGACATTTCAGTGGGAATTAAAGAGGAGGCACACTGTCTGGTAGCACCAAAGTTGTCTCATTAATGTGTCTTTTTAGCTGCTAGCTTGCTATTGGTAAGCCTACATTCTGGAATCAGAGGACAGGACTACTGGAGTACTGTGTGGAGTACTCAGGCTAAGCTAGCTGTTGATGTTAAACATCTCCAAACTGTAGACTGACTGCATGTTAAACCACAATCTCCCAATTTCCATTTCTACATTAAATGTAAACGATGTAACACGTGGTGTGGAGGCTTTGGAGCAGTTGGGAGTAACTTTTGAGAGAGATGAGCGAAGTAATATAATGAGTCACGTAAGCCAAAGTAGTAATTTGGATGATTTCATTTTGCTGAAAAAAATGTAGATTTTAGAATGTTGAGGGAAGTGGATAGAGGTGGGATTTTCAGTATCTAGAGGCCATTATAATACAGTAAGTGTAGCTTAAGACGCTGTTGCTGTTTTCACTTGTCTGGAGTGCTGCTTGGGTTTCTCAGACTTTTTTTCCATGATGACTGTAAAAGTTGACTGACGTGTCATCGGATCATGTTTAAGGCAAGACTTGGCCAGTCACTATGTGGTGGGTGTGGTTGTCATATTTTCTCGCTGTCACTGTCGTGATATTGGAAAGAGGTTTTCAACCAACAAGCGCTTTACCTAATGTTTACAGAGAACTTTAAAGTAAACCACCAAAACCTATATTATGACAATGATGATGATATTGATGTGCCTTTTCTTTTCAGTGCCTGGCTGTGTGGGAGTCATTCCTTCTGTCTCAGAGAGTGGAGCCCAGCAAGCAGAGAGATGAGGAAGACCCATCTTAAAGTGTGAGGATGATCGAAACGTGGCGATCACCTCCTCTTTCCAAATGACATGAAGCAACACCCTCTGTTGTCTGCCCAACACATCCAAATAAACACTTTGAACCAATTCCCACTTGTGCAAAAATACGTCGTATACAAAAGAAGCACACTCTGTCTTTCTATCTCTCGTTTTTTTGCTAAAGAGCTTAACCCTAGTCTCACCACTCAAATGATGATTGTGCATCACTAAAACCAACACTGTGATCCAAATATCCACATATCAGTGTTTACACGCCTCTGGGTGTAGTGTTGTAGTCAAGACCACCAAGACCAGACTTTATCAAGACCGAGACAAGACCAATCCTTTTAGGGGCTGAGACCAAATTGAGACAAAGACCAGTTCCCCACATTACATCACACGCAATAAAATGTGGAACAAGATCATAGGTACTTCTCAAATTGATCTGAAAGATCCACATTCCCATTAAAACACCCACATACAAACACTAAGAGATAATATAAACGTAAGCATCTTTATTCAACACTACTTTTCCATGTTTACCATCGCGGGGAGGGGGACAGTCGTTAATGGGAACAGCACATTTTTAATGAGGGTTATTGGTTGAAGCAATATGTTTTACGTCCAATCAAAGTTAGGATGTTAACAAATAAATCAGACAATGCAAAAGCAATTTATTGATATTCCCAAAGTTATGGTCTGGACTGGTCTTGAAATAAAATCCCGAGTCCTCAGTGTCCGAGACCGAGACAAGACTGAGTACAAATGTGGTTGAGTCCGAGACGAGACCAAGACCATCAAAAAGTGGTCTTAAGACCGGTCTCAAGACCAAGACCAGTCTCGAGTACTACAACACTATCTGGGTGCATTACCAAAAGTCCACTTCTGTGTCCACATTTTTAGCATTGTTTTTCATACATACCATAACTGTATTACAGTAACTGTTACCACATAGTGACACTTTGAAATATTTCCCTCTATTGCAGAGGGAGAACAGCTGTGTCCCATTTCCGGTAGATGCCTTCTTGCGTAATGCTAAGGTGTGGCGTTATCAGAAATTCTTACTCTTCACCTTCAGAAATCAAAACTAAAGATGCATTCAGGTGGCCCTCCTAGTTGGGATTTTCCAACTTCACCATCAGGAAATTGCTCTCATCTGACAAAAACAGTACAAAGTCCTTGTTACAGGAGTCTAAAAGCTCCAAAGTAATGTGACAAAGTGTACTGATTTTTAAAATCATTGATGGAAGAATTGTAGATGAAAGTGAGGCTGTTTTCAGCTTTTAAAAATATTCTGTTGACTTACAGTAACATTACCAGGACAAACAAATCTGAAGTTACTTGTTGGCTTGCTACTAACTGAGGTGGCAGAGGAAGCCACAGTAAATGAACAGAGTTATCAATTCTACAATGTAGTTTAGGATTTGGTTTTGTGGGTTGGGTTTATAGTGTGTCATAGTGGACTACAACCAACATAGCATCTGGAATACCCAACAAAAAACTAGCATGTCAGAATTGTTTTAGCTGATGTAAGTGGATCAGTGAAGACAGTTCCTCAAAACACCAGTCGGGCTCTGATTAGTTGGGGTCTAAGTCAAACCAAGTATATTTGATCGCCTAATTTTAGACAATTACCATCCAAATATTGTGTGGTGTGATTCTGGCACAATTATCAAACTTTCAGTTTTTAAAAAGTTAGGTCTTGTGTCTATGGATTTTTTTAAACTTACTGAAGAGGAAGTGTGTACACCAAAAAGTCAAATTATAACATTTCATTACAAAATAGTTTTCTAAGAAAAGAATTGCATTGAACATTATAAATAGATAACAACCTACATCCATCAGTTTTCCCTTCAGACTTACGGTACATGTAAGAGCAGAATAATATGAATAACACACAGTGCTATTGATCTCCTGTTAAACTTTGCCTTAAATGCTTTATGAAATTCTCTCAAGAATGTTTTGTCTGTGCCAATAGACTTCACATTTACATGTCTGATGAAGACTAAAGTGTTTGTAATGTCTTTACAACACAATTCTGAAAAATTGTTTTATATTGCTATAATCTTTTTCTCTCTAATTTCCTTATATTGTTATTGAATATGTAAAAAAAAAAAAAAAAAAAGTTTGCTGAAATTTATTTTTAGATGTTGACATAATAAAGACAGATCTTACAAACTTGACAGTCATTCTTTGTCGTTCATGACAGCATACCAATTGAGCACATGGTTATTAAGTAAGTTCATGCTTATCTGTCTTCAGGTGCAGAACAGTTGCTCTCCATAATAAAGAGCAGTTCAATGAAACACTGTGTTCTTGTCAATTGGAGGCCAGTGGTTTGTACATCCTGTACAATAATTGCATGCAAGCTTTGCTTTGCTTTTACATTAAAGAGGTCATATTATGCTTTTTGGGTTTTTCCCCTCCTTTATTGAGTTATATACCTTTTTTGTGCATGTAATAGGTTTGCAAACCGAAAAAGCCTGAAGTCCACCTCAAAGGGAGTTCCCATCTCTTGTTTGTAGTCCAGCCTTTTCTTCCACTTTGCTGTGACGTCACAAAAAACATGCGTCATAATGCTCGCCTGTAGGCTAGTCAGACACGCCCCCAAAAACACACTGAGCTGCAGCACACACGGAGACAAGAAGTCTTTCCTGCCTCTCCTCTCCCCTCCAAACATTAGCTAGTCAATGGACATTAGCATGTTGCTAAGCTGGTAAGGGGAACATCTACAGCTGAAGCAAAGCCGTGTTTACCAGCTTTTCAGGGCCCGCCCTACTCTGCTTCTGATTGGCCTTAACTAGGTACTGCCATGTGCAACTCCCAGCAAAGATCTTGTAGAGGCAAGATGCATCACTCCATAGCTAAAACGAAGCATTCAACACACACAGTGAAAAGAGAAGCTGCAGCAATGTGCAGTATGACAAAAATATGGTGTTTTTTAAAAATGAAACCATGTAAACCTGTTCTGGTACAACCCCTAAATAAGATTATGAACCTGAAAATGAGCATAATATGATCTATTTAAGCACAAATGACACATCTATTCCTCTCTCCCTGCATGTAATGCTACCAATAAATAGGTGAGTGAGTGAATAAGATGAGTATGAGACAAGTTCAGAGTTCAGAATTTTAGCTTTTATTTCCCGGTATTCACATCTAGATGTGTTGAACAACTCGGGACATATCACAGTTTGTTTGAACCCACTCATTTTTCAAGTGAGCAAAAGTATTGGAACATGTGACTGACAGATGTTTCTTGTTGCCCAGGTGTTGCCTTTTAGGTTGATTGTCCAAACATTAAATAGCTCTGCATGACTAGTCTAAGTTTTCATGCTTGGTTCAAACCTATAAAGACTGCATTTCCCGTTAAAGGGGATAAACCAACATGAAGAGAGCTGTCTATGGGAGCAAAGCAAGCCATTGTCAAGCTGAGAAAAGACGGAAAATCGACCAGAGCCCCAGGACAAACATTGGGCATAGCAAGCACAACAATTTGGAAAGTCCTGAAAAAGAAAGAAACTACTGGTGTGCTGAGCAACAGATGTCGAACAGGTCGGCCAAGAAAAACAACAGTAGTTGGTGATGACAGATATATCGTGAGAGTTGTGAAGAAACCCCCCAAAACATCAGTAAGTGACATCACCAACAACCTCCACAGTGCAGGGGTGAAGGGATCACAATCCACTGTTGGAAGAAGACTCAGAGAGCAGAAATATAGAGGCGACAACACAAGATGCAAACCACTCATCAGCAGGAAGAATTGGAAGACCAGATTGAAATTTACAAAGAAGTACAGAGATGAGCCGCAGAAGTTCTGGAGCACAATCTTATGGACTGATGAGACCAGGATTAATCTCTACCAAAGTGATGGAAAGGCCAAAGTGTGGAGGAAGAAAGGAACTGCTTATGATCCGAAGCATACAAGCTGTAGCATGGTGGAGGTAATGTCATGGCTTGGGCGTGCATGGCTGCTTCTGGAACAGGCTCATTAATATTTATTGATGATGTAACTGATGATGTTACCAGCAGAATGAATTCAGAAGTGTACAGAAACATTTTTTTCTGCCAATTTATGGTGAAATGCATTGAAACTAATCAGGAGGAAGTTTATCATGCAGCAGGACAAAGACCCAAAGCACACTGCCAACAAAACAATGGACTTCATCAGGGGAAAAAGTGGAAGATTTTAGACTGGCCAAGTCAATCACCTGACCTTAACCGAATAGAGCATGCATTTCACCTCCTCAAGAGGAGACTGAAGGGAGAAACACCCCAAAACAAACAAGAACTGAAAGAACCTGCGGTAAAAGTCTGGAATAGCATCACAAATGAAGAGTGCAACAGTTTGGTGATGAACCCTAACACTTAAGGAAGAAGGGGGTCAGTGTGTGGGGGGTGGAAGAGCAACAGAGCACCAGCTGTGCTGAGTTGTATGTGCGCCTCACAGGATGTTCGAATCCTTTATCACCATTGATGAACCACACAGAATATTATATCGTTTTAAAACAGTCCTTGGAATTGACTGCAAGGTGCATGCAATTGTCAGTGGGCACACAATGAGATGAATGGCAGGCGAGCAGCACAGAGAGAAAATGGTCAACAATAAGCCTCAGTTTAGCTGTAAATGTATAGTGTAAGTTAGAGTGGCCAATAAATAGAGACTGCAGCTCTACAGCTTCTCAAGATTAAAGCAGGTCTACTGTGTGTAACAGCAAAAAATGTAGTTTAACCTTGAAGCACTGGCTTACACTGGCTTTCTGTCGTTGTATAAAGGGTTGAGGCTGGTGTGCAGCTGCTGTGTAGCAGGAAGGGGCAGGATTCAAAGTTTCTTCTGTTCTAACCTTTGTTGTGTTAGAACATAGAGCAGGCTTCTTCAGAAAGTTACTTTCAAAGCTGGCAGTTACGCTGGGAAAACAAACTGTTCTCTTGGGGTACAAGTCGGCTTGTAGAATAACATTTATCTGGCTACATGAACTTCTTCAGCTAGGCTTATAATTCGGTTAGACAGATGAAACTTAAAAAACAACAACAAAGAAATAGTAGTGTTTTCATAATGTAAACATGAGCCCTGATGTACGGGGGACAGCACGTGATTTTCGCGCAAAATTCAGACTGAGAAATTCGTATGCTATCCATGCTACACATCTCAGTAAAGCTAGGAGGCTCAGCTAGAAGCTCAGACCAACCATTTTTATCTACAACAAACACACATCAAACACCAAGTATCTAAATAAGCTTATATCACAACATATGTAAGTTAATAGGTAGGATACTCAGCTGGTCTGGTATTGCCTAATCAAATAGGTAGTAAAAAGTGCAGGGTATGGGGAAATATGTGTTAAGTGTATCTCTTTTCTCTTTTGGTGTATATGTATGATGTATGTTTGTATGATGTATGTTTGTAATGCCTACTTGATTGCCATGCAAACAAATTTCCTTACGGGGACAAATAAATGTACTTACTGTTAAATCGCTCTGTAATCACTGTACATGGCTGCATAATAAACATCCAGTTATCTAAACGTTAATCACAATGTTCAATGTCCAACTCTCAAACCAAAGCTGATCTCCCCCTGAGATCAGCTGTAAAGCTCACTCAAATCACCAAAATGACAGACTAATTAGCTAGATAAAAGTAACAACAAACTCGCCAATATATAAATACAATTACAACCGCTTACTTACTTTTGCTGTTTTTGCAAAAATCGGCTGATTTGTTTCTAAAAATATCTCGCTTGCTAGCTATGTTCGTGTTAAAGGTGTTGACAGCACCCCGAAGCCCCCTAACTTTACCATAACCATCAGAAATGTTTGTGCCTAAACCTAAGTCAATGACTTTATGCATGTCGACCGGCTAACCCTACAGCTGTGCACATTAGCCGCTAGCAGGTAGGGTTAACCTCCTTTGTGTTGCTGCGACGTAGCAAACGGTGGCGTTTTATATGGACGCTGAAGGCTACTTTTAGTGTAAAATAATTATGCTTTGTCACGCTGTCTGAAAGCATCGTAATGACGCACTGACAGATGAGAACGCGTTGGCTTTCTCTCGCCTTTTTTTATACAGAGGAGGTTGAAGCACCAATTTGGAACCTTTTTATATACAGTCTATGTTTGGAACACACGGTCTTTATCACACTGTTTTTATCAATATTTCAATGTTTTGGAAGCTTTATGTTATTTGGAACGTGGTTGTATGGACATAAATTGTATTTTAAAAATAACTCCCAATAAAAGTGAATATTGCCAAAATATGGACATTCGCTATAAATATAATAAATAAATATACCAGGCGTAATTGTAATTGTATTATAATATTTAATTGTATGATGATTGCATTCCAGGTGTTTTAAAAGATATTCAATCACATTATAATCCAATCAATTTGATGATGGTTTTGATGTTTTATTGCATTTAAAAATATAGCATTTTACCAGGCAAGGATGAAAATATATTTTTCTTTACTGCATCTTCATTTAGTCTTCATTTAGTAAATGAACTCTAGTTACTTTATTCCTTAGTTTCTGAAATTTCAAAGGAGACACAAATTATGCATCTAGGCCAAATGGTTGAGGAGTTATGATTCATTTTAGGTATGTATTTTAGGTGTTTTTCCTGGAAAAAGGTGGCAGTTTCCAACAAGTTAATTCTGTGAATTAATAACATGCTTATATCATGTCATACAAAAAAAGTTGAATTACACATCAAGACAATGTGTGATGAGAAATGTTAGCTGGATTACTGATTAGTTAGATAACTGATTGAAATTAATTCACCCAGCTGAAAAGGAAGAATATAACTTTTACTACACTTAGGAATGGCCCTTTCAACTTTTATAATAGGCAACCCTTACCTCAGACCACATCACGGGGTGAAAAGAAAGAGAGAGAGGGCGTGTGTGCATGTGCGTGGGTGACAGATAAGGAGGGGAAGAGTTTGCTTGTTCTCTTCTTTGACTTGATTTTAAGTAAAATAATCCAAAGAGTCATTTTATGGTTCTTCACATCTTGCTGTGACTTCGTTTTCTTGGCAACACTTATTTTATCAGTGGGTATTCTCCTGCAAGTCTCCATATGGCCACATTTAACTCAGGAGTCTCAAGAAGAGATTTATCAAAACTCCCTACAAAGGTATTAATAAAATAGTAATACCCAATAACTTGATGCTACAATGAAGATTGATTACAACCACAAAATCTGACCGGCAAACCTCTGCTTGATGAGAAAAAAACACAGCTATTCAGTTTTCTACACAATCTAATTCTTCTTAGAATTCTTATAAAGGCGACTATGGAAACCACAACATTTCTCTTCTAATCATATTATTTTGGGCTTGAGAGAACAACAACACAATTCTAACAATATTGTGGTATAATTCCACTTGTTCCCAGTGTGGTTGAAGCAATGTGGTGATTGATAAAAAGCCGTTGGTTAAATGGCTTGTTCATGAGACAATTAACAAGCCCGTCAACAATTCCTTGGATTTTAATCCGCTGCCTGTTCATCGCCTGCTTGCCTGCCTTGGGACATGTTTTTGTGATGAAATTGTAAATTGACTGATTTAGGTGCAATCTCTGTTACCAGCATACACCTTTTTTATTATTTTTTTTAATACAAGCGACTGTGTAACAAAAAATAAAACATGCCAAATGGCTGCCAATGACTGTTAAAGGTAATTTGGCATTAGAGGAGGTTGCCAGCCCCTGGATTACATCCATGTTTGGATGTCACCATCACCAACTGTTTAGTGGAGTAGTGTGAAATCATTGGCAAGACTGTATTGTATAATCTGCATGCATAAAACAGGGACAGACTCATAAAAACATTACTGTTAAGTGCGTTCTTGAAGTATTAGGTTGTCTGCATTTTGCTTTTGTATTGCATTGTTTGTTTTTAGCACATCTGTCTTTCAAATAATGGTACATCCTACATTAAAACAGTTTCATATAAGATGATAGATTACACTATGTACTTTGTCAAGTTTGCTAAACCGATGCATTCATTTACACATGCTCCTCTGAAGAGAAATCAGGACACCTCTGCTAGATGACTTTAAGATCAAGGTGAGTTGTTTCCTCCTTTGACCCTAATAAAGACCTACAAAGGTTGAAACTGACGGGTTCTGCAATTGTGTCATGAACATTTAACCAGTAAAGAGTGACATTTGCTTCGTTTTGTAGACATTTGAATTTGTCTTCAATAGCACCAGTGTTGAGTTCATCCAAAGAATGATCTTTTTTAGACATGCATATAGAGACCCAACAGTTTACCAATTATTTGGGTAAAAATATAATTTGAGGACTTACTGATAGCAATTAGTGCATTACGGTATATTACATTATCACTATTTCTACGAAATTTCATTTAGTAGTTTTCACCGGTACTTGGTACTTGATTGTGTGAATAAAACAATAAAAGTGAAGAGACAAATGACCTCGCTTCTTCAGTGGCTCACCTTTTTCTTTACTGCACTCTGATGGACCAGATAAGCAGCTGAATAATCTTCTCCATTAAAATGCTGGCTAATCTGCAAACAGCAGAGATGGTATCTCCCTCTGTTGCCTGAATTTTTATTTTTGAGCCTTTGGATAGCATATATGGACTAATGGAGTATCCGCCAGGTGGAGTGGATTCATATGAAAAGTCTTGGGACAGCATTGGCCTTGCAGAGAATGAACATTATTTCTGATCATAGATTGTATATAAAGACGAACAACCCGTCTCCACTTCCCACTGTACAAAAGTGGCAACTAAAGCCAAGTACGCTGGTACTATATGAAATGCCCAAAGTATGGCAGCACTGACGGCAGGTGTGGTTTCGAGTGCAAATGTTTTTCAATGTCTGTGTCCATGACACATGTATTGCCTATGTGTGTGTGTGTATATATATATATATATATATATATATATATATAATTATTATGTTTCATTCCAGTCTTTTCCCTATACCGTATCTCACAAAAGTGAGTACACCCCTCATATTTTAGTAAATATTTGTATTATTATATCTTTGTGACAACACTGAAGAAATGACACTTTGCTACACTAATGTATCTCAAACCCAGTAACTGTTCCACTGGTGGCTGTGTTGGAAAGCAGCCTGCGTCGCCCTTTCACAAACCCTTCCCTTAATAGCATATTTAAGGTAACAGCGGTAGTATTTTGATCTTAAAATAACAGCTTTAAAATCATTTTCAAGGTACACTGACTTGTAATAGCATGAGTGATGTCACTATCATTGCCTCTCCGGGCCATGGAAGCTTTCAGTGACACTATGTAAGACTGAAATCCCGGGCAGGATTTGTATTGGGAGAACAGCATAATGCCAGGCCGTCCTTGTAAATAAAAAGTTGTTCCAAAGTGTCCTGCCTGGTTAAATAAAGTTTTAATAAAAAAAATATAATAATTTGAAACTATGACACAACAAAACTCTTTGCTTCTTCAGCTTCTTCAGCAAGCAAGCCATATAAAGAAGGAAAGAAATATAGAATTTACATTTGAATGAAGCTATCTCTGTATTCTTAGTAGTGTTATAATGGCAGAGGCTGCAAAGAGACCAAAGAAGAGAAAATCGTACTGGCTTTTACTCGTTGGCATGAGCTAAAAGAGCTGAACGGATGCAGGACAGATGCCAAGCTGGCCTTCTTGCTGTTGGACTAGTAAGTAATAACTTATTCGCTGGCTTGCTGTTTCTTGTGTTGTTGTGCTTGCTTTATGTTTGGCTGTGTTAGCAAAGTTGTTGAAATCAGCCAGTCGGTGTCGTATCAGCCACCTCTATGGACATAACATTAGCTAATGGCAGGGACCGAAGAGGATGTTAACAGAGGGAGCAGAGTGACCAAGCAAGATGCTACTGGACGTTGGCAAGAGCTTTGTGAAATAAAAGGCTGCAAGACAGACGTGAAGCTGGCATTCTTTCTGTTGGAGTAGCAAGTAATATTGCTGTCTAGTGTAGTCGCACTTGCTTGATGATTGGCTGTGTTAGCAAAGTTGGTGACATGCTACTTTTTGATTGTAAGGTAATCATTACAAATGCACATGTACAGCTGTCCTTATTTACAACAGCTGTGAATTAAAAACGGTAGGGGCGCCATATCACACAAAAAAGCATATCTTACAAATTATTCCTTTAAAAAAAATTGTACATGCAGAAAAAAATACAGGCTGTATATACATCTAAAGCCTAGTTCACACTACACAATTTTAAGCCCGATTTGCCGGTCGGTGAGCTTGGCGACCATCAGGCTGTGATCGGGGGTAAATCAGTGATCGATCGGCGGTCACCAGTCGTTATGTGTGAACTACTCAACGATGATCAAAACGGCTCCCCGACACATCACTGACACATCGCCGATGCCAGCCAGATATTTAGCATGACAAATATCTAGGTAGTTGACTGACTCGACATCCACATCCAGCCAATGAGAGCAGGAAGCTGGAAGTGCAGGCAACTACTTTTTCAATGTAAAACACTTTTTACTCACCTCCAGCTCTCTCTGTAGCACAGACAATCCCTGCTACCTGCGTGTGCTAATCCGTTCTTTCACCCATATTTTTTGTCTTTATAATTGGTATCTTTATAATAAAAAACAACAGCTGTTTCATATAGGTTTGCGTCATTTCCCGTGTCACATTTCACGTGTGTTTTCTTGACAAAATGTGGCTTGGAGACCAGCGTCGGGTGACACAGATGCTGTCAGCTCATGTAGTGTGTGACTCCATCACCGATCACTCATGTAGTGTGAACGCCACAACGACTTCAAGACTCCCATCACTAGATGGCAAGTTGTGTAGTGTGAACAGCACGACGATCAGAAAGTTGTGTAGTCTGCACGAGCCTTAAAAAGTTTAAAGTGATCTTATCGTTCGTGTAGACTAAGATAATAATAAGTTAAATAATTTTATTAAACAAGAAAAGCTAAATTAAATATAATCAGCATGCAAAGCAAAGTGCATTCCCTAGAAATACCTATGTTGCACAGTGGCTATTTTGACCCTGATGCACCATGGATGAAAGATTTATTGTTCCAAAAAGACACTTGAGACTTGGCTTGGACTTACATAACATTGCAGAAGAACTCTGGTCCACAGTAATTTTATACTTTCACTTGAGTAGGTTTGTCAAATGGTAATTTTTACATTTGTTTTTTATGGGAGCAATTTTACTTGAGATTTTCAATACGCTCCCCACGACTGACTAAATTTAATGAAATAGACCTAAGATGTAATAAAGAGGGATTATTATATAAGTGTTCTTCTTTATGATCCTCTTTTCATCATCTGGTCTTGTAAACCTTTTTTTCAAGAAATGTAGTATAAGCAAAAGCTATGATGATAAAACAAATTAAATATGATTATTATATTACCTATTTTTATGCATATGCACTGAGACTCTGAAACAATAAAGCCCCCCAAGCCAGCTGAAATTAACAGAATTAACATTGTATAATCCCTGTGCCTCCATCTTGTCCTTTTGTGAACCACAGAATGTGTTTTTAAAAATGATTCACCACATTTTTCTGCAATATCTCATCCTGCAAACACTGATGGCCCGGCCTGATCTCTCTGTTTCTGACATCATGTGAGCGCTGTAGCACGTAGTGAGCCCCAAGGCTGACAGAGATCCAGACTCACAGTCAATGTGACATAATAGGACTTAATGACCGCAGCCCACTCCTGATGCCGTGCAGGCATCGCTGCTACACCATGTTATCATCTTGTTTTCATTTCATCAACCTGCCCTGACCCTGTTTGTGATTAAAATTGTGATTAATGTGATTTGTGTGTACCTCCAGTAGTGAAACGAACCCAGTGTCCTTGGCCAGGAACGGGAACTCAGAGGAAATTGTACCTCCACTTTTTAGATTTGTGTCTTTCTTAACACTCCACAAATCTTGAAGCCATGCCATTTAGCTTATGACTTAGGACTCTGGAGTGTATGGATTGGATGTGGATGATTGTTGCTCATTGAGATCGATACAGCGACACAGTGACTCATCAGCCACAGAGCTCTGGGGTCCAAAGGACCTTTTGCTGAGAATCTGGATGAGTGAACATGAATTAACAGGTTTTATCAATCCTCCTCATCACACTGCTAGAGCATTTATATTAAAACAGAATTATCATTTGCCCTTTATTGGGTTTAGAATATGACTCAAATAACTAATGCAATGGCATAAGACATTAAGAAAAGCCAAGTCATTCAAATAAATAGAGGAAAATATAGACTTCCTTATAGATATATGTATATAGATTATATAGACTTCTTTGTGTTAGTATCCTTACAGATACTGTAAATTCATATGTGTTTTCTAGACCAGTGTTCATTGAAAGGAATAATTTTGGGAAATATGATTCTTTATTTTTTTCTGAAATTGATGTGAGCGAAGATCAATATCAATCATATGTCTATGCATTAAGGGCCTAGCATAGTATAAAGACTAAAAGCAAGGGAAAACTGCTAGCCTGGCTGTATCCAAACTAGAATATAAAAACACCTTACAATAGTTCAGGGTTATTATGTGCTGGAATATTTCTTGTTGAATTACAACTGGCTGCAGTGTTCCAGAGTCCTGTTGTCACAGTGAGGATGACAGGTTTGGTTCCATTCTTCCTAATCACAGACCAAAAACAAAACCTGTGGTCATGACCATATCTCACTGGTGGGCAGAAAATGCATTGTCAGTCCTGCTATCATATACATGCATTAATTGTGACTGCTGAGGTAGCTGTAGCAGGGGTGTGCATCTTTACAGGTGTCATGATTTAATTTAATTTCGATTATCCTGTAAACAATTCGATGCACGTTGATATCTCGATGCGTCACCTCTAGGGGTGGGAATTTCTAGGCACCTCATTCCATTACATTTTTTATATCCTTTTTATTTAACTTAAGTTTTTAACTTAAGTGTTACGTGGGTTAAGGATTTTAGTCATCTGACATGGATTTTAACCTAGATGCCCGTAAAAAGGTTCAACGTGACTAACGTTATGCTAGCCGAGATAACTCTGCCCCATGAGGACTGCACACTCCTTAAGAAAGCGAACAAAAAGATTGCTGACCTTATGGAAGACATCCGACGACTTTCAGAGGAACTCAAAGAGAAAGATTCCCTGCTGACTGGCTTTATGGATGTGGCTTCAGTACAAGCCAAACAGATTGTTTCTCTTAGCGCAACCGCTAACATCCAGGACACCGTGCTATGGGACCGCTTGATAGTAATTAAATTTCGAGCAGCACACCACAAAGCTTGTTCAATCATGTTTTTATCAACTTAGAAATAAAGCAAAAATTCGGTCTATGTTAACTTTTAAGGACACCAAGACCATTTTATACGCGTTCATCTCATCACACCTGGATTATTGCAACAGCCTTTTCACCTGTTTAACCCAAAAATCTATTGATCGACTCCAGACTGTCCAGAACTCAGCTGCCAGGCTTTTAACCAGAACAAAGAAATATGACCACATTACTCCTATTTTAGCTTCATTACACTGGCTCCCAGTATGTTTTAGAATTGACTTTAAAATTCTATTGATCACTTTTAAAGCTCTTCATGGCCTCTCGCCTTGTTATATTTCTGACCTTTTAGTCCCATACGCGCCAGCACGTACCTTGAGATCCTCGGGCAGAGGTCTGTTGTCTGTTCCAGAGTCTCGACTGAAAACTAAAGGGGACAGAGCGTTTGCTGTCAGGGCCCCGAGGCTCTGGAACAGCCTGCCCGAGGAAACCAGGTTGGCTGAGTGAACTCTTTTAAGTCCCTTCTTAAAACATACTTTTATAGGAGAGCTATTCCCGATCTTATTTGACTTTATTTTATCCATTTTATTTTATATGTATCTTATCTTATCTCAATGTTTTGCTTGTATTGTTGTCTTTGCACTTGTTGAAGCACTTTGTAACTTGTTTTTGAAAAGTGCTCTACAAATAAAGATTATTATTATTATTATTATGATTATGAGTGCTACGATGTGATTGAAAAACAAATAGGATAAAGATGTATTTTTTTCACTGTGTGACTACTTGGTACTTTCAAAGCAAAGTATTTGTAATGATCCAAATACGCAGGCAGTAATGAAATTAAGCTATTTAATGTCACTTAAATATATAAATAAATGTAGCTAACGTTACATAGCATTATTGCATTATTACAGCATTATTACTGAACTCTAGTTGCTGCTCTTTTCTTTTCTGATGCTGCTGTTATTAGTATAGATTCAGATATGGGTGAATTAAACACTTCAATGCAGCAACCAAACCACGTTCATGCTGCCTATTTGGTCCTTTTTTTATTACTCTTGTCTTGTAAGTTGTTTATTGTAATCTTGTATTGAGCACCACGGGCCTTGAGAGATGGCATTTTGTTCATTTGTGTACTCGATATGTGGATGAATGACAACAAACGAACTTGAACTAGCAGCCAAAACATGTCCTGCTCAGCTTCTTTAGAAGAGATGTTAGCTAACAATAACCGCCTTCACTTATCCAGCAGTTGGAAAACAACTATCAGACTTTAATTAAGACACACTGTGACCTGCACTGTACATTTACTGCCACACTGAAACGTAGGGCTCATATTTTCCTCTGCTCCGCTCGCCTGTCACGTAGCTGTCCTTTGAAGAATGAAGAGAGGATGCTAGCTAAGCGCTACCGGGCTGCACAGTGTGCGGGTGAAAATCATTAACGTTAGTTGAGTATTGATATAAATGATTGTGTGAAAGTTTAGTAGCAGCAGTCAACTGTCTGTCGTGTGCACACCACGACACACATTTCCGAGTTTCCGTCAACATTACATAATATAGATAGATAGATAGAACTTTATTGATCCCAGAGGGGAAATTGTGGTGTTGCAGCAGCAAAATTGAAACAGATTACAAAAATTTACAGACCAGACATATTAACACAAACCAACATATAATGTACAAAATTTACTTAAAAAAATATATTTACAACTTATATTTACAAAAATGAGACGTACACACAAGTGCAACTGTGCGCATATTTAGGATGTGCATTAGGATCACTTGCATTAACTGTAGTGTAATGTCCTTAACATTCACGTGTCCCTCAGTCTCCTCTCCCTGCACAGAGAGTTGTTGTGTATTGTAATAGCGGTGGGTAGGAATGACTTGCTGTGCAATGGTACTTGCTACAGCGGAGTTGTAGGAGTCTCCAGCTGAATGCACTCTGCTGCCCGACCAGCAGGTGGTGCAGTGGATGTGGTGTTGTCCATGATGTCAACTCCAAGGGCTCCAGAGCAGACCCCAGCACAGAGCTAGCCTTCTTTATTCGCTTGTTCAGTCTATTGCTGTCACTGGCTGTGATGCAGCTGCTCCAGCAGATGGCTGCAAAGAAAACTGCACTTTCAACAACAGACTGATAAAACATATACAACATCCTGCTGCATAAATTAAAGGACCTAAGCTCAAGAATTAGAGTCTGCTGTGGCCCTTCTTGAAGACGGCCTCAGAATCCACCACCATCTCTTTCGTCTTTGTCACATTTATGAGGAGCTGGTTGCTCCCACACCACAACACAGATCCCTCTACTCAGTCTCATCTCCACCGCTGATACACCCCACAACTGCGGAATCATCCGAGTATTTCTGCAGATGACAGGATTCTGAGTTGTGCTGGAAGTCCAAGGTGTACAGCATGAAGAGAAATGTTTAGAGTACAGTCCCCTGTGGTGCTCCTGTGCTGCTGACCACCCGTTCAGACACACCACCCCTCAGTTAATAAAATTATTTTCCACACCTCTAAGCTACATTAGTTGGATGTAAGATAGTCCAAACAAAGAAAATAAACGCTGTGCCAGACACCCACGTAAAAAACTGCATAACTGGAAGAAGCACAAAAGTTAATTTTATCCTATTCATTTCAATAAACCTCACCCGGTGGGTGAGAAAGTAGAAAACAGTTAGGTTACTATCTTGATTAACAGAACCAGTTTACCCTTATTCAAGTGTTTATGCTGAACAGTGCATTTGGCTGGCATCGTTGTCACTTAAACCATATTATGATTTCATGAGTCCTGCAACAGAACGTTGTGTTTGCTATAACATTAGTTGCGTTTAATTAAGAAACAGACAAAGCTGACAGGGTGGGATGAGCCAGAACTCATATTGACATGGAATAGAAATGAATCATGTTTATTGTCTAGAGGGGTTTTACATACAAGGAATTTGCCTTGGTATTTTGGTGCATAACAAAAAAATTGTAAGAAAAAATACAAATAAAAAGCACAGCACTTAAAATGAGCTGAAAAAAGTTAGTTCGAAAAGTGGCTAAAACAAGTATGAAGCTTGACAGAAAAGAGTCCATTGCTATATTTGGGAAATCAACAAAAGTCAATTTGGTCAGTCCTGTGTGTTGTGGGCCACGCAGCGCTGCCTCTTTACAGGTGGTATGAGGAAATGTTCATCAAGGATAGACATCATATATTAAGGAACTCCTCAAAAGTTCATCAAAACCTTTGCCATAACCTTTAGATTCAGACTTTTTCCAGGTGATTGTTGTTGTTACAGTGTGAACACTGCTGGCAGCTGGACTTGTCATGAGGCAGCCTGAATAAGCCACTGGTTCAATACTACACTGTCTATTCCATGCAGGAGACCATAGTTCTCAAATCGAACTAATGCTCATTGCATGGCAATGTTACGTTGATTGCATTTAGCTGATATGATACATCGGTGTTAGCTAGCCTGCTGGCTTTCCAATAACCTTTTGCTTAATTTAGTGAATGAAAATGAAACCAGTTAGTGAGCTACACTGAATATTAGTGAGATAGACGAGACTGACGTCGACCTGATTGTCATTTGGCCTGAGAGGCTCCAGCACATAAAACTTTGTGTTGTTTTTGTATCCTTACGTGGAGTTTGTGTTGGAGTCTGTGGGGTAGGGCAAGTGTCTGCATAAACCACAGCTGTCCATCATGTGGACTTTGGGGTACAGATTCAATAAAACCTCCATTCGAGCACAAAGTGTCAACCTCTGCACTGAAACAGGCAGAGGGAGACGTGTAGGCGTCACTGGTTTTAGGTATGTTTGGTGGCAAGAAAGAAGAAGGAAGTTGGAGTGTCGCTCCTCAGGAGTGAGAGAAGTCATAAAGAGGTTACCCTGGTCAGTTCAATGTCCACTGAGATCTCTTAGGAAGAGGTGGGACCCTTCTCAACACATCCCATTGTGCAGTCCAAGTGTGTGTGTGTGGTGGGATGGGGGACACGTAGTGACTTCTTTGCTTTGACCCAGTTGTTTTTTGGTGTTAGTAGACTCCATTTTGTTGCTTAGGTGTTGTCACTGTGTGTACAGTTCAGATTCAGTAGGCAACAGGCTCTGGAACGCTTATGAACGCACAGCCTACATAAACCGATGGAGCTGGCAAATGATTCATTTTTATATGAGGTTGCAATCTGTTCACAAATATGCAATAAAAAAGTGATTAATTTAATTAAGTACATATATCCCCTTTAAGTATTAATAGTAATAATTGTGGGTAGCATGCTGTGTGCCAGTAGAACAATGGAAATAGGGTAGGATGAAACATAAGCGATTCATTAATATTAATATTACTTAATATTTCCTTTGATAATTTATTTTTATGTTGATAATATATTCTTCTCAGGGAGCTTTATGTAATTTAACAGTAACTATAATTTAACAGTATTAGTATACAAAATCTCTGTGTAAAGCAATTATGCATATGCCCCATGAGCTCTTATGGTCTGTTTTTTCTGACCTTCTCCCATCATATACACAGGCTAAAATTTTTAATGAAAATCATGATATATGGCCCAATTCAATTCAGACTTGTACTTTTCCACTATCAACTGTTCTTTTTTCACTATTAAGTTTTCTTTTTTGATGGTGGGCTCATTCTACATTCGCAAGAAAAAGTAATTTGGATTTGGATCCAGTGATTTGGATTTCTGGTAATTCCCTTTGGAATTACCAGAAATAAAATATAATCTGATCTTCACCTCACATGTCATAATAGACAAACACAGTTTGCCTAAACTAATACCACACAAACAATTATATGTTTTTATTGAACACACGTGTAAACATTCACAGTGCAGGGTGGAAAAAGTAAGGGTTTCTTTCATTGACGGAAAAATCAATACCCAAGTTTATCAAGACATTTTGCAGGAGAATGTAAGACCATCTGTCCTCCAGTTGAAGCTCAACAGAAGATGGGTGATGCAACAGGACAGCGACCCAAAGTACAGAAGTGAATCAACAATAGAATGGCTTCAGCAGAAGAAAATACGCCTTCTGGAGTGGCCCAGACAGAGTCCTGACCTCAAGAGAGTGATTCACACCAGACATCAGTTTTATAAAGAGGAATGGTCCAAAAATACTCCTGACTGTTGTTCAGGTCTGATCTGCAACTAAAGGAAACGTTTGGTTGAAGTTATTGCTGCCAAAAGAGAGTCAACCATTTATTAAACCCAAAGGTTCACATACTTTTTCCACCCTGCACTGTGAATGTTTACACGGTGTGTTCAATAAAAACATACTACTGTATGGTCAGGAGACGGCTCTAAATTATCATGCGTTTTGTAACTTTCTCTTCCTGTGTCCCCTGTGTGGCGCTAGAGAACACCTGCTAATTATATGTTGCGTACCAGTACCAGTATGTGAAGTGTGAATATTGGCATGTAGATGTGTTTAGGGTGAGGCTATTATCAAACATGTAAAGTTTGGTACAGATCTGAGCATGTACGCTGAACTTATAACAAAAAGGTAGAACAATTGGCTGAAATTGCACATCGAAATCAATGTGCCTGGCTTCCTGTATGGTTTTGGGCATGGATCCAAGAGGTTTTCTGTGCGTCTTGGGATGAGAGATGAGCCACAAAAGATTTGTGCATCTAGGTGAAACAGGACACGGGGTCTGCGTCATTGAAGGTTCACTTCCTGTTGCCAGTAGGTGGCGCTATAAGTATGAGTGACTATTCGCCTGTAGATGTGTTTAGGGCATGACCTTTATAAAACGTGATATTTCGTACAGATATGAGCATGCACAGTGAAGTTACAACATCTTCTTGTTTCATGGCGGAGCATTGAACTTTGCCACCACCCCAGGGACAAGCCTTTACGCGAAAACTCACAATCTTCACAACATAGCATCGTCAATGTCTTATGGCTCTTCTGAGACTGTTTTGAGGTGGGTGGGGCCAATCTGCAAGGAGTAGCGCATCACAGCATAAAACTTAATAATTCCTGTTCCCGGTAGGTGGCGCTATGACTTTGGCTGAATATTGGCACATGGATGTGTCCAGGGTGGGACTCTTATCAAACATGGAAAATATGGTGCAAATTTAAGCTTGTACAGTGAAGTTATAACAACTTCCTGTTTTCTGAAGAATCATCGTGTTTTGACGGCATGCCACGGACATTCCCTATGAACAAAAACGATTGCACAAATTTTCGGCGTCAATGCCTTTAGATTGCAAAGTGAAAATTTTAACTCAATTGCATTAATTTGTTAGAGTACGAACCCTGTAAATCACCAAAAATGGCCATTAAATCCAAATTGATGACTTCTTGTTATGTTTAGGGCATTGCTCCAAGAGGCTTTTTTGCAGGTTTGGACCTGATATATCTGCCACAAAAACATTTTAGAGATACATGGCCCGGGGGCTGCTCTTTAGGGTGCTCTAACTAGTCAATTTGCCATGCCCATGCACGAAAACATGACCTGAATTGATGGAACTTGAATTTTGCACAAAGTTTTATGCCCACAAAGCCCCCCAAAATGCACTTCATTGGCATAAAGAAAGAAAAAGAATTCCTTCACGTTCAATAGTTGCTTTACATAAACAGATACAAATAGTAGCTTTGAGTTACACCCCTAACAGGGAGCCAACAAGAAGTCAGCTGGCTCAGCCAAAGGAAGTCTCTAACTTACAAGGTCTCCAACCTGCTCAGTTGAAGAAGGACTCTATAGGTACAAAACCACAAAAGACAAAATCTGTTTGAAATCTGTTTCTGTGTATGTGCCCAGTGAGCAACCTTCATAGGAAATAATGTAGTTGTTGGCAGTTGTATTTTTGGACAGTGTCGGTGCTGTCTCCCCTTTATGCTAAGCTCAGCTAACCACTACCTGTATTCGTCTCCATTCTTGACACAAAGACATGTGACTGATATCCATCTTCTCATCTCTCTCTCTGAAAGTAAATAATTGTATTTCTACAAAATGTGGAAGTATTTGCTTATTCCTATATTAGGTTTGTGTAATGTCTAAACCATAGCCATAGAGAAAAAAGCTGGGTACATCATTGTTTAAATTAAATGGGCAGTGTTCACTGTATTGTTAGCTTACTTAAACTGTCTTAAAGCATGTTTATTTACAACCATGGTTGGTTGAATCCTTACAAAGAAAACTGTATTTTTACAAAATCCCCCTTGCACATGGATTGTGTTAACTAGACTGCTGTTTATTTAAGTCCCCAATGGGAGTGAACAAAGATAGATTTAAAAAGGATTTAGCCAACTGTGTATGTGTCTTCAGATAATGCCACTCGGTGTATTGTCTACACTTGTCTGTATCCTCTGAGAAGAGCGGCTTTTGATAAGAATGGTTGATTGTCTATGTATTGCACCACAATTCTTGATGTGATCTGACTCATTAAAAGATTTCCCACAGGGAAACCTTGTTACGTGGTGCCTCACCACTTTCAGACGCTGTTTCCAGTGTAATTGACAATGCAGGGGATCTAGCCTATGGTAATGGGAATGCACATTTCTAAACCCCAATTCCCTATCACCATACCTACGCAGCAATCCAACTGCTTCTTCTCTCTGTGTCTCTCAGTCTCATCCCCTCTCTACTTATTAGCAGGAAAGAAAAAGGAATATAAAGCAGCAATCCTGGTAGGAGCCTGGAAGTCATGGGTGACAGATTACTGGCGTGGCAGTAAGTAATCAACCTCCCATTCAGCTCAGCGGTATTTCATTCATGCACACTGTTACAGGAATGTGAGAAAGCTGCCTTGGCTCTGTTGAAAAACACAGCATTGCTGATGTCTGCTGGATGGAAGTATGGTGACAAAAAGATATAAAAAGAAGGAATGTAAGTATAATTACACCCCATACCTTGACATGAGACTCCTAAAAGTCAAATGCGAATAAATATGATGAATATGTGTTATACACACTGAAAGACATGCCTTGTTCATTTGCAAGTGTGCTAAATGTTCTGCAATGATGGGCTTTTATTCTGCATGCTATAAATATACAATACTATACTTTAAGAATTTAATGTTAATATTTAAAACAACATCATCTGGATTATTTTGTTAAAAGTACTGTTACTTTAAATAATTTTAAAAATGTATTTAAAGTGAATACGTATTCTATTAAAAGACCCAATCTTTGACATTTCTATGACATTTCATGTTTTGCTGAGTCATTTTCTGACAATGTTGATTAGCCACACTGTTTGAGTTATAAGAGAAGCCAGACACTTTGACCAGTGTTCCTTCATTGAATATTTACCAAAGGTTTTGATCCAGTATATAAATTTCATTGTTTAATGTTGACTAGAACTGTGTGGGCGAGCCTGGTTCCAGGAAGTGATGTGTTGTTGCTGTAGTACAGCTACATTGGAGAGCAAACCAGTATTGTACATACTGTAAAGATCTTAATTAGCCTCCATACTCAGACTAAAGTACCTTAACCCATAAAACTATTGGGATGATTATGTGCGGCCTGGTTGCTAAGGGCTATCTCGCTGCTACCATCAGTCTGTTTACAAATTTTTCCATCAGCAACATGGCTGTGTGTGAGAACTGTAATCTGGCTTACTTACATATGGAATGAAACACCGTCTGGAGTCACCTCCCCCAGTGCTGGAGCCGGTATCGGGCCTGATACCTATGGGGGCAGGGACTGCCCAATGAACGTGAGCCTGATCTGGAGCTGAGTACACCAGCGCTCAGCTTGAATGGGAACCAGACCCAAGGCCACAGTTCTTACCGCCCCACCTCATAGGACCATCTTTCGGACCCAACCATCCTGGTTTGAGGTGTTGCGCATTGACAGGAGCTGCTCAGGGGTTGTGATACCTCAGCTGGAGCTGCCAAAACTGGGAAGTGATGAAAGGACCGCATTGTAATTCATCACTTCCCACACAACACTAGCACAGAAAAATCCATGTGTATAAAACCAGGCATACGGCAGGTCCTGTGCACCTTTCATTTATACATCCCAATCAACGTGAAATTAAGCACACATGTGCGAGCCACATACCCTGCCTTGGCTCCTCCCATAAATTACTATGCATATGACCATAAATACGCCAGCATCACCTCCTAAGGTCCAAATAACAACGGCCAATCCTGCTGCAAAACACGTGAAAAAGAGAAACTTCACTGAGAGTGAGATCAAGGTGCTTATCACTGAAGTGAAGGAGAGGAGAAATATTTTATTTGATGGTTTGAACACTTTGATCAGCATCAAACACAAAACGACGGAGTGGCGTTTGTGTTACAATGGCAGTCCCTGCAGCCGGCTCAGAGACTCATACTGGCTGAAATAAAGAAAACATGGTCTGACATAAAGTGGATGTCAAAAAAGACAAGTTTTTCAGATACAGAAATCGAGATGCTTGTGAGGTGGAAGTTAGAAAGTAGCCTACATATTGTTTGATGCAGCTTGTTCACATAGATAAGAAGACTCAGAGAGTTTTATAGAATTAGATTATTGTGAACAAAGACTTTTGGTAGAAAATTTAACTACTATTTGACTATATATTGTTGATCCCATCAGACACACGACTGTCGGCTCCTGCTGCTAACAGCCGGCTGCCAGAAACAGTGTTATAGCTTACTTGTATTTGTACCGGGATGGCATGGTTCCGTCAGGTTGGTGTGTCTAATGCTGGACCCAGTTCAGCACACAGATCCAAGAGCATGACTCTAAAGAATCTAAATTGAAGTATTTGCCAGTCATCATCATGGGCCAGGAAATCTTCATGGAACTCTTTAATCCTTACAGTTGCGTTTTCATCTGCAGTGCCATTGCGCAGCCATGCAGCATTACACACAGGTGTCACACAGTTTTTATATGTTTACAGCAGTCATACGAGTACGCTTCACACCTTGCCAAAATGATGGCTTCAGTCAGTGGTTGATTATTTGAAGATTGAGGTTTATACATAACCTTTTTCTGCGTAGGCAGCGTTTATACACGAGGCCCCTTGTCACTACTGGTAGCATAAGGCGGTACCTGCAGTCCGTTCAGATTTCACAGGTAGTCCAGCTTCTCCAGTATGGCACCTCCATACATACGGTCACAAGAAGGTTGGCTGTGTCTCAGCACAGTCAAGAGCATGGAGGCAATACCAGGAGACAGGCCATTACACAAGGAGAGCTGAACAGGGCCGTATAAGGGCATCAACCCAGCAGCAAGACCGGGATCTCCTCCTTTGTGCAAGAAGGAACAGGAGGAGCACTGCCAGAGCTCTACAAAATGACCTTCATCGGGCTACTGGTGAGCATGTTTCTGTCCAACCTCCCAGAAACAGACTCCATGAGGGTGGCATGAGGGCCCAATGTCCTCTAGTGGGATCTGTACTCACAGCCCAGCACCATGCAGCTCGATGGCATTCGCCAGAGAACACCTGAATTGGCAGGTCTGCACTGGCTACCTGTTCTCTGAGAGCAGGTTTACACTGAGCACATGTGACAGACATGAAAAAATAAATAATTCCAATATTTTAACCCTAACCCTTGAGGAAGGGGAGGTCAGTGTGCATGTGTGGTGTAGAATATGTGTGTGGTAGAAGAGGGAGAGAGACAGAACAGCGGTGATGTGCAGAGTTGTGCGTGGTCTGGGACAGCCCTAGTTTTAACATCAAAGAGCATTGTCTGAATATAAAACCAAGGTATCAATTACCCTGACCAGAACTACACCAAACCCTAAACTTAGCCATCTCTAACTAACACAAGGACTGCTACTCTAACATGACAATTCCAATCAGATCTTATATAGATTTGTAAAAGATTTTTGGCATTGGCCAAGCACCTCATTGTTTGCATCACACTACAGAACAGATGACTGAAACACTGTCACATCTTGAATGGCAGCTATGCTTACAAAGGAATGTGCATAGCATGTCATGACAGAATAGCTGACATCATAGTTAATGAAATATCAAACCACTCTCAGTAAGAATGTACAAACATTCTTGTGTAAACCACCCACGTTTCAGCATTGCAATAGTAATGCTGCTACTTTCTTACACTTGTTTGGTAATACACCAGCTGTTGTCATCAGTGAAGTGTCTGGTGAGGTGTTTTTTTTCATTTTGGAGGTAGGCTGCAGCTTTGATTCTAGCACTGGTTTATGACAAAGGTCATTAAATGGCAACCACTCCTAAACACCTTCTCAGAACTGGGCTACAGGTGCAGACTACTTGTCTTCATACTTGGCAGCCTAGGACACACACACAGGCTGGTCGTAAGAGGGCTTCAACAACCTAGGATGCCCAAAAAGAGGACAAAACAACTCGCAAAGTACTGTGCTCTGTCTTCTATTATTGGTAGCCTCCAGATGTGGTGGAGACTTATACCCATGAGAAATTAGTGATATGCTTTGTATTGTGAAGACCTGCTGTATGCCACTGGTCCATGATCTTTAATATTTGTCTCCCTGCACTATTTGCTTCCATGTGGACATAAATAAATGGTTAGAGTGTGTGTGTGTGCTGGTCCATGTCCAACATCAGCAGGACAGAATGTAATTGCACAGCAAGTGTGAGCGCTGCCACAGGGCTAAATGATGGTAATGGATCCAGAGACCTTCCATTATGTGAACTGGGAGGACAGGCGAGACAGAGCCCGGTACAGACTGAGTAACATGCTGTTTGACAGACACAGATGCTGCTGGGCTTATATGATGTTGATAATGGAAGAATCCAAAGTACAATAGTTTCTAGATAAATTCTATCTGAATATATAATATAAAAGCGTCAGCTAAACAAATAAATGTAAAATATATGAGTTTAAACTTCACTTTTAAATTCACATGACCCACAACAAGGTATTTTAATTCAATTTAATTTATATAGCGCCAAATCATAACAGAGGTTATCTCAGGCCACTTTTCATATTGAGCAGGTCTAGACTGTACTCTATAAAATTATTTAATTCCCAACATGAACAGTGGCCTTTCTCCATTTTTTAATAGTGCATAAAATTAAACGTAATTCCACTAATACAATACGAAACTATACATATTAAATATAGATACTTACTATAGGATAGCTACAGACATACAGTGCTAGTCAACACTGTCTTTTGTATTTGGCCACTGGTTCTCATCCACATCTTGCCTGAATTATCCCTGGCAATCTACTGCAGACATGTAGACATACAGTTGTGACACCATTATTCCCAACTCTTTGTCATCATGCCTACTTGCCACTTGCCGATACGAGTGCCATGGCATCGAACATAATGAGCCCGAAGCTCCACATGGAAGCGGGACATGTCAGCACACATGTTTTGTGCTGTACCCGGTTGCAGGCAAAGGAGGGATGGGCAGTTCTTTCTTTGCTGCTGGTTGCTTCACAGCCATTGTGTTTGCAAAACTTCTGAAGCAGAGCTGAATATATTGAGTTTGACTGAGTGAGAGCATACGCCAGGAGGAGGACTGTGCAGTGTGTGCTTGAGAGGTAATTGACACTACGTTAGAGACCTCTCCTGGCTCAGATTAGTTGTTTTAATTCGGTCACTGTGGATTCTTGCAACATGTACGTACCCAGCGTCCCAAGTGTAAATGACACCTACTGTACAGTAAAGTTGTGGTTACAGTACTTGCTTTTTATTTGCTTTTATTTTATATAATTCTTATTTATGCAACAATATACCTTGGCAAAACCCCTTGTAAGTTAAAATCTACTTGGCAATAAACCTGATTCTGCGCTTTTTGTTTTGGGTGAGAAAGCCTGGCTGTTATATTACAGCAATGCAGGTGCCCTCATTCTTGGTTTTGAGAAACACCCATTATCTCTTTTCCTGGTTCCTGTCAGAACACGTGCCGCAGCATTCTGGATCAGCTGAAGAGTCTCAATGGACTTTTTTGAGCAGCCTGATAATAAGCAATTGCAGTTATCCAGCCTGTAAGTAACAAATGCATGAACTAGTTTTTCCACATCATTTTGAGAAGAACATGTTCCTGATTTTTGCAATATTGTGCAGGTGAAAAAAGGCAGTCCTTGAAGTAGAGTACAGCTAATTCCACCACCAATTCACTCTTTGTTTACCAGGCCTTTACTAGCAACCAGCCTTTTTATGTTTGTGCTGGCAACAGCTAATATTGGAATTCTAGCTTTATAGATGTATGGTATGCACATCCTGTGGCTGAGCGATAGTTTATTCACTAACAGATTTTGTGTATGAAATCAAAGGAAAATACATTGATGAGTAAATTGTTAAACTGACTCTACTTTACAATTTGCTGGCATTTCCTAAAATAATTGAGCGATTTTGTCGTGGTCGTATTTTAAACCATACTATGTGCTAATTTTCACAGATTGTTTAAATACATCTTTTTAGTTGTAAAAGGACAGTCAACTGCAATAAAGTTTTTTTTAACATTTAGTATAATATATAAAATGAAATGTTTTTTCAGAGGCCTTGCGTCACATTGTACTTAACAGACCGCTAAGTGGTGTGTGCAGTGTTCAAAAACGTGTGAAGACTGTAAAATAACAATTTAAAGAAGTATTTCTTTACTAAGCAGTATGGCTTTCTGTTTGCCAGGATTTTTGCATATTAGAAACACACAGATGGTTTCAGTTTTTGCTGTGATTTTCAATCTTGTGCCAGCATTCGTCTTTGTTTTTGGCACACAAGCTGTTTCATGGCAACATGGCAGTCAAAATAAGGCTGTATCTTCAGGCCATTTACAGCAGACACAGTGACAGTTCTTCAGCTTGATTTATTGTTCCAACAAAGCAGGACTGTTCTTACAGAAGCTGCATTTCTACTGTGGTTTATTTTAAATCAACAGCACAGTGCACATACAGCTGGTAGTTGGTGTTGCTTGGTTGTCATGATCATTAAAGTTAATGATAAAAAGGAAAACCTGTCATGGTTCCATGTCTTGTGTTTCTACTCTTCTGCCTTGTTAATTCTTTTGATGATTTTATGTTTAGTCTAGTTCTATTTTCACCGTCCCTGCTCCTCCTCATGTCCTAGTTGATGTCTTAGTTTGTAGTCCTGGTTCTATCTTTTAGTTCTTAGATCTGCTTACTAGTTTGTTGTTTTCCATTTAGATTTCATATGTATTCTGTGTTCTGCTTCTTCCATCCTGGTCTGTTGTCATTTGTTCTGGTTTTTCCACTTGTCAGTCTGTTTTGTCCGTGTCCTCGTCTGTTTCTGACTCGTAGTCTTTGTATGTTCAGCTGTTTGTCTCACGTCTCGTGTCTATGTGTGCCCTGTCTGTTCACTCCATGTGTCTGTGTCTTGCCCTGTTTCCGGTTGTGATCTGAAGTTGCTGTCTGTATCTAGTTACTTCCTGTTTACTTCGATATGACCCACCTGTTTTATGTTTCCGCCCTGTTCGTTTGTCTTAGTATTTAATGCCTGTGTTCTGTTCAGTGTGTGTTGGATCATTGTAGCTGGGTCGTGTGTTTGTTTCTGCCTCGTGTTCCTGCTGTACCTTGTATTGTGGTGGCAGCCCGGCTGACGGTGAGTGTCCTGTTTATTTCTCTTTTTGCTTGTGATTCTGTTTTCCCCTGGTGTTTTGTTTTTCCTGTGCTCTGCCTGCCTCCCTGTGTCTCCTCCCCTGTGTGTGCTCTCTCTCTCTCTCCCTCCGCTCCTGAGCCCAGCCAACGACCCGCACCTGCACCTCGTCAGCCACCTCCTCTGCCTGCCACACCTGCCAGCAATCAGCCTCATCTCTGACAGTACTTCTACCCCTGTTCTCCACTCAACCCCCGCTTGATCATTGTTGTTCCTTACCCGGTGCCACTTCACCACTCAAGCTCGTGAGTATTCTGCGTCATTTCTGTTTTCCTGTACTTTGTTTCCCCAGTGTCTGACCCTGTCTGTCTCCTCTCCAGGTTCACTCACCCCCGTTCCGTCAGCTGGGCTCGCCACCCTGCCCTCTCCCCTCGGACCTCTTCCATGGCGTCCTCCTGGCTCCTCCCCGTGCCTCCTTACTTCCTCGGTCCCCAGTGCCCCCGGCTCCCTTGTCTCAGTCCCCTCGGTTCCCTGTGCCCATGTTTCCCCGGTGTCCCCCTCTACCTCCCTTTCCACTCCCTCAACCCCTTTTCCCCTTCAATAAAACCTATTCACCTTGCCTGTTTTTGTATGCTTTATTTCTCCGTGCTGGGATATGGATTTTGTTAGGACTCAACCACTCTCTCTAAGTGTGTTCGCCTTTTGTTTATTAAATCCCAGAACTGAACCTGCTTTGCTCCTGTGTCCTGCGTTTGGGTTCTCAACATGTTCATACACTCCAGACTAACATTGACAAAAAACATTGATACCAGTAAATGCTAAGGCCTCAGCAGTGTTTTTTTTTTATCAGCAGTGGTGGAAGAAGTACTCAATTTTCAGACTTACGTAAAAGTACAGATACTACACAAATGTTACTCAAGTACCTGGTTTTAAAAATACTTACATAATCAAAAGTAAAGGTGCTACACACTCAAATATATTGATCTTACAAAAAGCAGCCTATCTTTTCAAATTCACTCAAGACAGGTTTGAATACAGCATTAGAAGTTGTAGTGAATACCAATAAGGAAAATTGATTCGCACAATGAAGTGGATATTTCCTATATGTGGGGAGGATAAGTCTGCATTATTGCTCTGCTGGTGTGGTAGTATCCCCTTCAGACCGTCTGACAGACACAGAACCCCATTTGGGACTTTGGGTATGTTAAAATGAGACAAGGAGGCGGAAACAGAACTATAACGAAATTATTGCCGCCTTCATTTACACCTAAAACTAAAACACAGAGGGTCTTTGGTGGGTTGTTAAATGCATTCTTATAGATGTAGGAAACTGAAAAGAAGATGAGACAGTTTGAGGGAAAGTGGGCATAATATAATAAATAATATAAATACTCAAATGCATCCCACTGATGACAAACCATACAGTGTGACTGTACAAACTACATTCATTTCATATCAGAACAGCTACCTAGGCAGTTGAAAATGTGACTATAAAAAACAAAAATGATTGAAGTTGAGTATCATCTAACTGGTGGTGGAGTACATGTCATCCTTTTTACAGTAACACACCTCTGAGTCTGAAGCGCCCACAGTGTGAGATAAAAGGCTGAGTACAGTCATCCATCCGAGTCTGGGTCAAGGTAGACTCTGTGCTGATGTTTATAGACCAGGCTCTGATGGAGAGCTCTGACTCTCAGGAGCCCCAGCTCATAGACAGACTTGTGTAACTGAGAAATATGGTATGACAGCTCACTGCTCAGATTGCAGGTGAGGAGGAGTAGAGGAAGAGAGAAAACCTACAATGATCTGCTGATGAGAACAGTTAACTGAACCGCCATTTTTATCTGACTGTCTGCGCTCTCTATTGAGTCTGCATTGATTACATTTATTAATTTGATGCTTGGGCAGATATAACTAATACTGAATATGTGAAGTCACTTCTAGTTGTGTTTTGTAAAAACTCCCTAAAATGTCATCTTTACTTTCTTCATGTCCTCTGGAAACTGGAAACAGGAAAAGTAACATACTAAACAATAAACCAATGGTTAAACCAATCAGTTACTGACAAAAAAGGATACTTGGTCTGACAGTAAACACAGAGGGCTTAATTTACATTACATTTCAACCACCACAGATTACTGAAATTTTAAGATGTCTTTCAACATTCCTCACTGCTTCCAAACTTACCTTTACTTACTTACCTTTCTTTAAAATCAAGATTTTTTTTCTTTTTTTAATTAAATGAATGTTAAAGCTGCATTAATCAATATTTTTGCAATCACAAAGGAGTGAAAGGTGGCCATATGCCTTAAAAGTTGAGAGTGAGAGTTCATTCATGCTGGGAACAGCAGCACAGAAATATGTGTGTAGATGCACTAGCTGAGATTCTACTGTAGCACACGCGAACAGCGCCTATACTATGGCTATGAACGTTATAGTGTACTCTCCAAGTCATTAACTTCCTAATGACAGAATGTTCTCTATGTAAATGATCCACTTCATGTTCTGTGCTGTTGGATATGCAATGAAGAGATTTCATCTGCACCAATCCAGCACTCACATCCACAGATAAGTAGCAGAACCAGATTAAAGTGATCCATTTCACACTATATATGAATGCATTCTTACCCTTTCTCCCTGGCTCTCTCTGATCTCCTCACATGATGATAATGAATTTCACGCACACCACAGGATGAGACAGGATCTCAAATCTAAAATGTGGATGTTTGGAATTAAGGATTATGGTAGTGTGGTGGCCATACTGCAGCTGCTGGGCTGGCTGCATTTCAGTTTTATCCTCCATCAACCCCTTGCTGGGAGCAATTTAATGTGTCCACCCTCCGAGATGAGGCAAGGCACATCCCTTTGCTTCAGAGTCTTTACTGAGCACAGGCCCATTGTCTCTGCCAGCAAGCAGCATCCAGCCGCTTGCACTGAGAAGTCTCTTGATATCAGTGTGCATGCAGATGAGGATGATGATGAAGAGGCAGCCCAGTGGCACTCAGCAGCACACCAAGGATCAACTATCAAAGCACAGCTCTCTCCTAGTTCGACAGATCTGCTGCAGGATTCCTCAAGAAAAAGGCTTTGTCACCACTTGACCACAAAACATCCCTGAACTGTCTTTCTCTCATTTATTCATTCCCTTTCACACTCATCTACCAGTTGTGTATCTGTGCCAGCAGTATGTATCTACTTATGGCCCTGACCTATGTTGGATAACACAAAATGTATTAAAGACCCTTTAACAAAACACGTGTTTTTCATGTTGGTTTATCGACATATGAACTGAAAACAAATGTGGTCTTTGGACATGTTTTTTTCATGCAAGCTTTCCACATCTGAACTGCAAGCACATGTGAACACATTCCTACATGTGAAAATTATACATGTGAAATGAAAATGTGGTTTTTGGACACATGTGTTTAATGTTGGTTTTTCCACAAATGAACTGCAAGCGCATGTGATTATTTCATGTGAACACATTCCTACAAGTGAAAATCCAAAAGGTTTCACACAGTAAAGCGGACGTCCTACTGATCAATCCAGAGCTGCACCAGTGTGTCAACATAGGCAACATAGGCTAATCTAACAATAGGCATTTGTTGGCAGGTTCAGGCACCAAGGCAAAGCCTAAACTAAATTATTTTATGATATTTATTATGTTTTCTATATTCTGACCAACAAAGTTTTCTGCATTTATTGGCTATAATAAATTAAATAAATATGTAGATGTTGCCTAAATGGCTAGGCTATACATGAGCATATACCCACAGATATACACACAGGAAAATATATTAAAATAAAAGCAATCTTACATACATGCGTCCATACATATAGTAATCATTACTCTAAATCGTTTATTCCTTCCACCATTCGGTTATAAAATTCCGACGGTAGCCACTTTAAGTAGGATCTTTATCAACAGCTTACATATGTTTGTTTGTATGCAAGTCAAACTACAGATCAAAATCACACTCAATCCACAGTGCAGTAGAAGTAATTAATGTAATTAAATAGCATTCTTTGGACCTGCAACTTATCTAAGAGAGAGAGGAATTAGACATGGTATTACTTTATCACACATTTACATGAGCAGCTGGATAGCATTTAAGTCACAGCCTACAGAAGAACTCGGTCTGGCCTAAGTGAATTCCCCCCATTTAGTGTTGATGTGTCTAAAAGCTAACATTACATTGGTGTCGGAACTGTTGTATGTTGGTGGGACAAGACCATGATATTGGACCCACTCACTATTACTATCTGAAATTCCGCGTATCTGTTTGTTCACCTTTCAGAGATGGATCAAATCTATTCCACTTAAGGAATGCACTAATAAATTAAACTCCATTCTACAGCCGTCACTTTCAAGCTGCTGCTTCTTCCAATTCATTCCACTCAGCTCATTTATATCATAGAAGTTAAACTCCATTCCTTGGTTTCACTGCTCACGCCTACTGCACTGCCGTGACACAGCAAGGTAAACAAAGCATTTTAGCATACCTGCTGCTCAGGCGTGTCTTTGTGCTCACATACTAAAGCCACTTTTTAAGTGAATGTTCATCATTTGTTCACTTGATTCTTTTAAAGGCATCATGTAGTCTTTGTTGCAGCATTTAATTTAAGTTACACTTACGCTTTTTTGTTATAACACTTATAACAGAGTTATCTGACATTTTTGCTAGGCTAGCTAGCTACAGTAATGTTAACATTAATCGACCAGAGTTAGCAGCTCTTTGAATCCTGGTCAATGATAGAGGCTAGCTGTGGTACCTGTGCCAAATCTGATTCAAAAATGCACTGGACAAAAAATTATTGTTTTTTCATCTGCATTTGTGTTGACTCAGCAGGGATGATATTATATGAGAAAGTTGATCTACAGGAGAAACATATCTGAAAGCAACACAGAATAACAGAGCTTCACAGACTTAGATTTTGTATTGTCACCTGCCACCTGGATTTTGTGTTTCCCTTTGCATAAATAAAAACATTTCCGCCAAAATTTGATGCAGGAAAGACAGAAATTGGTGCAGAAAAAATCACCAGAATGCAGAATGTTAATGCTCATATTTTCGGGGGGGTGACCCCTAACTAACAGATTTCAGGATTCATGATAGATACTCTATTGTTACTGTATACAAAATATAAAATAGTTTTAAAAAACATTACATCTTGTTCTCTTTATATGTATATATAAAAAACTTCTGGAGAAGGACTCACCCAATTTTTTTTTGCTTACGACACCCATGTAACCTCACAGTAACTTTTGTTCAACAGAGGAGAAATGGAAGAACAGAGCCTGTCTGTCGCTTTATTTTTTAACATCTTGGCTTCTTCACTGGTTGTTGACATAAATGTAGTTCAAATACAGTAACACAATATACGGGTGCAAAGATTTCACAAGTGCAACGTAAACATACCCTGGGGGCTAAGCCCCCCCACTGTCTGTCAATCCTAGTGACATCCCTGCAGCCTAATGCAGGTTGTGAAGATTAGTAGCCTATACCAAGATGTCCCTGTTTGCAGACACATAACTTGTATGTTTTTTCTCTTATTTTATGCAGTTTTAGTTAGCCAAGCAGCAGTGTGGCAGACAAGTATTTATAATATTGTACCCATTATATTAAATTCCACCATTCACCATTATATTGTATTTATGCAGATAATATGCTTCTCCATTAGTAAACTTCGTTTCCTCATATTCTTATGTTGCGGAATTTCCGGGTTTTGATGAACCCACCTGAAAAACCATAGATACCTCCTTGTTTAAAGTCTCCTTTCCTGTTGAAATACTGGCATTGTGAGAGTGCCAAAGTCTGTTGGTTATAAAATCATCTCGTTTTTGCTGAGAGTGAGTAAAAACATTCTTTAAACTTTAATAGACATTTAGCTTAATTGATAAACTACAAGTGAACAAAATTTCAATGAATTTGATCAACGACCTTGGGAGTTTTATTGCCAGCAAAATCTGCTTCCATTGACCAAGAATGTAAGAAGCAGTCAGCAGAGTGTGTCATAGCCATGCAGTAGGGTCACACATTTTGCTTTCAATTCAATGGAAAACAAGGACAAAATAAAGTGACAACTTTTGAATTACAAATGACCAGTGTTCTGTTATTATTGAACCTATAAACATGGTCTTGGTATTATTTTAAAGTAGTGGTCAGGATGAGCGGGAGGTACAGTAGATCACTCAATAGGGAGGGTATAATGTTGGTGTTAGATTATGGTGATCAGTGCTTAATTATTATTCTGTGCCGGAGTGCGTGAAATGTGCCGCCTGCCGAAAATAATTAATTAATCATTTATGATCAAATAATTAATTATTTCAAATGCATGGCGAACCTGCATATTGTTTTAAAGGGCGAACAGAAACCATTATTAGCTACCAAATCAAATAGTAGGCTGAATAAGGAAATCCATTAGACTTACCCTATTAGGCTGGATGAAATCTTGGATTTTATTTGTGTAGAAGGGCAGTTCAGTGATGGCATGCACTTTAGAGGTGCTGGAGCGCAAAAGGCTTAAACTTAGAGGTACCGGAGCAGCGCTCTGGCTAGCTCCAGAACAAGTTAAGCACTGATGGTGATATATAAATGCATGCTCCGGCTTCTGTTTCAAAAATTTTGGACCTTGTTTACCAAGTCCAGTTGCCCTTGATTTTAACCTTATTTGGATTACTATGACCTGGAAGACTGAGAACCTTCACAGACAACTTTATTTATCATGCCGCCTTGAGTTTTATTACTGGGGAAAGCTTTTACACAACACTGTCTTTTATATACTGCTGCTGGTTAGGAATCCTTGTTCTCAAAAAGGGCCAGGCACTTTTTATTGTTTGTTTATAAGGCCATCCTACACAAACTTCCTCAAAAATCAAATTGAAAAACAGCTCTTACCATATATGATCACAGGACTGGTTAGTTCTTGAGGGAAGGGCCCAGGGCTAATTCTAAGAAAGGTACATACATAACTTTCCATCTGTGCCACTCAACAATGGAGAACTCTACAGAATGACCTTAAATTGAAATATACCGTGTCCATAACATTTTAAAAAGTGTCTGATAAAACATTTTACAGTGAATTGTACTTGCCTATTCTGAATGTGTTTTATTTTATTTTAAAAAGATGCTTCATCTAGTATCAAGTGTACTTTCTTTGTTTTTGCACTTGTAATACAGGGCACCTCTGTAAATAAGACCTCGGTCTCAGTGGGGTTTTCCCTGTATTACATATAGATTTTTAAATTATTTTTTAAAAAGTTTAAAATATTAAGAATCAATATGTATCAAAAATCAATATTTTTGACAACACTGCATCTAATACAGTAAGAATTTTGTTAAAGTTTGTATGTTTGCTCTGAGCTGACCACAAGCTTACTGTGAGTAACTTGATTGACGGTCTGTCTTGAGTGTTATCAGTACTGGGCCTGCTAGCCTGTAACCACAGCTATGTATTATATGCATTTGCGCTTTTGTCTTTAAAAAAAGACTATGATCAAATCTTCTACTCTTACCAGTCTGTATTTTGTTTTTTCCCCATTATCAGTGTAGCTTTGTTTTGATTTTCTTAACACTGTTACAGGCTGATGCTCTGATGATATTTATGTGTGTCTGTGACTATGACTGTGTGTGGGAAGCCAACCTTTGAGTTCATGTGGAGTGTGTAGTACTTCAAACCAGCTGTTTTATGTTCTATATTTATGTCAGTGTCTCTGCATTTCCCTGACATTTTAAAGAGAATGCTGAAGTCAGACTGTTTGCTTTCCCTTGGAAACAAGTACAAGTACATTAAAGGAAAGATGGAGTTCAGCAACTAAAAAGGCTTCAATTCCCTTTGATGTCAAAGATTACATGAAAGGCACAAAGCAAACTCAAGTTGTCATGTTGCTTTGAGAAATGCTGTGAAATCACTGATTTGTTCTGCATTAAAGCAAAATTTTGAATGCTGTTAACATGTTATTGGAGTCGCTTGTACTTCTTTGGTTTGCTGCTGTGTTGTGGGGAAGTTTGACTGAAGTAATGGACGGGAAAAATGCCGGATACGGTAAGTATATGGCAGAAGGACAGAGGGAACTAGAATTGAATAGTCTCTCTCTTCATCTCTAATTCGGTGATCAGAGATGAAGAGAGTGACTATTTGGTTCAAGAGAGTGTGTCATGGTTGCTCTGTGATTTCCAGAATTGCACATAGTTTGCAAGGTTCTCAAAACGGCTCAGCAATAATTAGACTTTGCAGTAAAGTCAGGTGTAAGCTGACCAGATTGATTGGTTTTAGTAAGTAGAAAACGTCTCGGGTTACGTATGTAACCCTTGTTCCCCGAGAAGGGGAACGACACTATGGGAACGCCTCTGGGCGTGGCAGGGCTGAATTATGAATGAAACTACTCCAATTCTATTGGTGTTGCTAGAATGGTAGCGTGTGACGGCGTAACCGGAGGCGTATATAAGCACGCCGACACACAGGACACATTAGCCCTTTTCTATGAAGCAAGGCACTCCAGGCGGGGTGAGGTGTGGCGGACCGACGCAGTGTCTCGTTCCCCTTCTCGGGGAACAAGGGTTACATACGTAACCCGAGACGTTCCCCTTCAAGGGAACTCGAACTGCATCGGTGACGACACTATCGGAATGAGATACCGGTGCCGGGTGCAGAAGGAAGGTCCAGACTGTAAACCGGATGAAGTGTGAGGGGTGGCCAGCCAGCCGCGTCACACAAATCCTGGGGCGACGGCGCTGCGAGGAGGGCCCTAGAGGCCGCCATGCCTCGAGTAGAGTGCGTCCTTACGGCCATAGGTGAAGGCAAACCGCGCACCTGATAGGCAAGGGAAATAGTCTGAAAATACTCAGCGCTCTGACAGGGCAGAGCAGATGAAGTCTCCCGTCCTCCGCCGTCACATGAGGTTAGGGATGAAACACCTGCAGCACCGTGGACCCTGCCAAACTGGACGGAACCTTAGGGACATAGCCTGGACAAGGGTGCAAGATGGCCCTGACCCTCCTCGGGGCAAGCTCCAGGCATCGGGGAGAAACCGAAAGTGCCTGGAGATCCCCCACCCTCATCAGAGAGGTGATAGCGAAGAGAAAGGCCATCTTAAGGGTCAGGTGCTTGGCCTCAGCCGACTCCAGGGTTTCGAAGGGGGCCCCAGCCAGTGCTTCGAGAACCACTGCCAGGTCCCAGTGGGAACCCTAGCCAATAACCACACAGAAATACAGACAAACGTAAGTAAAGATAATAGTGGTACAGACTGGAAATCAATTATGGTACAGATATTTATAGTAATGTTAAGGATAATAATAATAACAATAGGACCAGTAATAACAATTGTAGGGGGCAGCAGGTGACTCGCAACCACAGATCCAGATTCCACAGCTCCAGAGCAAGAAACACCTGCAGAAAGTGATAGGAGGAGAGAAGAGAGGGAGGAGAAACCACAAGACTACGGGAAAGGGAAGAAGTCGAGTTAGTAACGGGCATTAATGAGATGAGATTGCATACAGTTGGAGAGAAAGAGGAGGAGAGAGGAGCTCAATGCATCATGGGAAGTTCCCCTGCAGTCTAGGCCTATCACTAATCATCTATCATCACTAAATACACTTCTGAGAAGTTTTGAGGTGAGAAATCAACTGTTTAGATTTCGAATATTGACAGTTTTACGAAAAGAAATGGCGGAACAAAATTGAGCTTGAAAGTTTTCGGAGTTGAGGAGCTCTGAAAGTGGCGACGGGGGAAGACAGCGCCAACCCGCGGGAGGAGCGTGTGAGGCTGACCAACCGCCTGCTCACAGAGCCCTCTGCTCCCACACAGACGGCTGCAGCAACAACGGTAGAGGAAAACACAGCTGTAAGGTTTTCATACGGCTTATCTGTCTTTACATTGAGTAATGTTGAAACGTTTTAACTTAAATCAAGAGACAGCTGTTTGTGGGTCGCTGGTGTGTGTGTCGCATTGAACATTACGTTGCGGCAGTTGTGTGTGGCATCGCCCCTGGTTCTCCTGCGGTCTCAATCTCTGGCTGTGGGGGCTCCCCTGCATGGCTCTCGCTTGAGACGGGGGTTATGCGGTACCCTGGCTGCTTAGATTCTTGCCTGCCTGCAACTGGGGTCTGTGCAGCGCTGTTGCGGCACTGCGAACTGTATGTAGGGTTTTGAATGTGCTTTTAAAACTGTGTGAGTGTAAAGCAGGAAAAGTGTTTGTATCTTAGCAGAAATGGTTCAGGGGGATGGTACATGAATTACAGGTTGTGGTCACTGTGCGTCAAGTACCAGTGTTACTATATAAACAACTGAGTCTTTCTCAGTTGTTTACATAGTTTATATAGTAACACTGGTACTGTTACTTACTGTACTGCAGCACTGAAATGTCAGGAATTAGTTTATTTTTCACAAGTAAATTACTACATGCAGTGATATAGAAAAAAATAAAAGACACTGAAGCAAATTTCTGCATTTCTGATTCATTCTTGTTACATATACTTTAGTACATACTAACATACTTTTAGCCAAGATGCATGTTGGTAATGCAGACTGTATGAAAAATTGGCTTCAGATTTGATCATTGCATCTTAGCAATTAAAAAATGGTAATTAATTTGATTTTACTGCAGTAATGTAGCCCACATGAAATGTTTCAGTGCAACTGTTGCCAACCTGACAGCTGTCTTAATGTCCTCAGAGTCACAGTGTTATAAAGGACAATGTAGCCAATGGATTTTATTCTGAGCTGAGAATGAAACAACAATATCCAGAGATCGCTGTCTCTGTCTATACATCGATGAAAGATCATAAAAGTGGTCATGTTAACGAACTACTATCTAAGTGGGATTTTATTGTTTTAGTGAGGAAATGAAAAGGTGTGTCAGATAGCTGCTTCAGACTCTGCAGGAGGGGAGGAATCAGAGTTTGTTGATGAAAACCTCCTCACAAGGTTAGGTTCATAGCAAAAGTTGCTGGAGTTACTGATATAAGTTTTATCCAATTATGTAAAGAAACATTCTCAGTTATTGTTGCAGCCTGTAGTGATGTTAGCTTGTTAGCATGTCAGCAGCGATATTAATTTTCTACCATGACTGTGCCAGCAATGTGTATTTATTTTAGTAGTTATGCTCATATTATTAAGTCTATGTTTGTGCTCTGTTTGTAACCTGCTGTCAGAGTTTGGCCCAAAATTAGTAGCTATGACCGGCTGTTTATAGGAGTTGGGGAAATTTTGGGAATGGCCTTGGAAATGCATTCTGGTTGTTTTAGGTTTTCTAGCTTTTGAACAAATGGGAATACCACAGCCTGTTTGACCATCTTTCCAGTGATGAAAAATCCCTGAGTAACTAAGCAGGCGGGGTTCAGTAAAGGCAGTACAGTTTGAAAAATAATTAAATTAAGATCCATCATACATCTTATATTGCTTTTAAAAAGGAACAATGAAACAATTTCTGGAGACAAATATTTGATCTCTTTCAATTTTTTTTTATTCAAAGGCTGTAAATTTCTTATTTTTTTTACAGTGTAAAAGGTCACACTTGGAACTCAAGTTGAAAAGTTGAAAGAAAAATTTGAAAAAGAAATATGAATAATATAAAAGAAAAAGAACTGGGATAGAAGATGAGCATTAACATGAATACAAAATGGCCCACTACAAACAAAGAAATCACATGGTGTGGGAAAAGTTTAGAACAGTTTGCTTATGTCTCAGAACAAGCTTAAGGTTATGGAACATAAACATTAAAATAAGAAACTCTAATGTCACTATTCACAAAACATATAAAAATGTAACTAAAAGGTAACTGAACAATAAGATATTATACAATATAACAAATATACATTATTTTAATAAATGACACAAAGAGGAAAGTTCAGTTCTCTTTTCCTTTACATATACTAGGATAGTGTAGTAGTTCTTGCAAAGCACAATTGAGCAGATTTTTTCAGTCCTGAATATTCTGTGTGATTTTTGTTTTCAAGGAGCAACAACATGGGTGGCCATTTCATTAGCAATGAGAGAAGTTACAGCTTGATTTAAAGTGCTGCTTTTTGCATATTCCTGCCTGGAGTCCTTATTCATAAGTGCTTCAGTGATTATTACAAAAATAGAGCTTTGAAGGGGGCAACATAATTAGACCTCCAATGCATTCTTATCCTCTCTTCTGATGGGAAACAAAGCCAGACATGTTATTGCTAAAAAGGAGAATGACTTTAAAATTAAGAATGGGACTTATAATGCACATATACAATATATATATATCCATTAATCAATAACATTAACATTAGTTACTGCTTAAAACATTAAGTTAATTAAAGGACAGTAAATAAATCAATTGATGAACCAGTTAAAGCTGCATTAATCAATTTATAGCCACAATTTATGGCTACATTCAGCATTCAGTTGGAGCTTTTTTCATCAATCATGACTACATGATTAAAAATATTTTTTTTAATTTCCTGTCCTAGATTTATACATTGAGATTTATTTCTTTGAAATAAACTGGCCCTCAGAATTATTTTAAAGTGACATTGGTTTAATGTTGTAAAAAATATGTAACTCAAATATGCTGTTTGTCTAAGTATTCAGGAAGCTTCTGGTCTGGTCAGACTCTGAATCTGAAGGTACAGGTGTGAATTGAAAGGATGAGAGCATCCTAAGGAAGTTAGAGAAAAAGTAATATATATGCACAAATTTGGAAAAGTCTATGAATGTTTGGATATCCCAGTCGGCACTGTTGGATCAACAGTGAGGAAATGAAAGTTGCATCATACCACCAAGGCACTGCATAGAATTCAAAATTCACTGTCCGAGCAAGAAGGAAACTTGTGAAGGGAGACACCAACAATCCAACAATCACTTTGAAGGAGCTACAGAGTTGAGTGTGGAGTGAAAGCACACTAGTCAACCATATCAAGAGCTGTGCATAAACTGGCATGTATGGGAGCGTGGCTAGAAAGCAGCCATTACTTAAGAAAAACCATACCAAAGCATGTCTGGAGTTTGCCAGAAAGCTCCCAGCTAAATGTGGGACTGTGCCAAAATTCAAAGCACTATGTGTGATGCAAAGCCAACACTGCCCATTTCTCAGCAAAAAACATCCTCACAGTAATATATGGTGGTAAGGGACTGGGCATCTTGGTAGAATTTAAGGCAGACTGGATTGAGCAAAATATAGGGAGATGCTGCAAGGGAACCTGCTTCAGTGCAACACAGGGGTGGTAAAACAACAAAAAAGTGAATGTTCTTCAATGGCCATGTCAAAATCCAGATCTCAATCCAAAAGACAATCTGTGGCAGTATTTGAAAACTGTGGTTCAAAACCTGAACAAGGGCGTATAATTTAGTAGGGATGGTAATATCCAGCAACTACTGAATTGTCCCTAGCAATAATTTTGAACCAAAAATTTAAATATAACTGCTGTTGTCTTTCACTGTATTTGGTACACAAACAGCTCTCTTTCTCCACTACTAGTCCAATGCGTTTTGAAGGATTATTTCCTACCTTTTTCAGACCCTCAAATATGTCAGGAAGAACGGGGAAAAATCGTTCCCAAACTAAGCTGGGAGATACTTACCTCATAAGACTTAAAGCTGTTATTGTAGCCAAAGGTGGCTACAAAGTACTAATGTGTACGGGGTGAATACTTACGCAAGCAGCATTTTTCAGTTTTTAGTTTTCTTTAAAATGTCTGTTAACAAATAATGAATTTTGGCTTTGAAAAATTTGTTTCAGAGTCTCAGGTTTGCAATAAAAATACTGAATGGAAAAAGGTGTGTGTGTATATACTGTGTATACTAGCCAAAAGACATTAATTAATGCAGGTTTAAGCAACTGATCAATCTAAAGCCCAACATTAGCAGTTTCACCATATCTAATGTGAGTAAAATATGATTCTTGATATTATTGTAATGGGCTCCTGCATTTTAAGAAATAGTTTGTTGTTGTGTTACCCAGAGTAACATGAGAATATGATATTACTATTGTGTCCAGTACAGAGACTAGCTACATCAAACAAGATAAAAAGTACGCCTTGCAACAACTCAAAATCTCTATTATTTATCCTTATATCTTGTATATAACATACAAAAATAGGTGTATGATAATGATACTTTTTAGTCTTTCAACCACTCAGAGCACTTTATACTACATGTCACAGCCCGTTCACACACTGATGGTCCCATCCAAGGTGTTCATCAGAAAGGAACTAACATTCACGCACACATAAATTACTGAATCTAATGAATTTGGGGTTGATTATCTTGGCCAAGGACACTTTAGCAAACAGACTGGAGGAGCCAGGGATCGAACCAAGACCTTCTGAGTATTAGATGACCCGCTCAACCTCTAACCCACAGTCGTCCACAACTGAACAGTTAAGCAGTTTCTCCCTGCATCCAGTCTTTGTAGTAAGCTAGAGTAAAAAGTACACCCTGGACTGATTTTAGTACATTACACACAGAGATAACACTGAAATAAACATCCTCACCTGAATCTGGGGAGGACAGCAAATAACATTTACTAAAATGCTGGAATGTGTCATGTCCAACAGAGTGTTTTGTTAGAAGTTGTTGAAATTAAGTCCTTCCAGATTATAATAGGTTCAGGGCCTCTAATAGACAACAAGTATAATACGGATTATGTCAGACTTTTCCATCATCATTCCGTCATTATAATCATACAAAACATTTGCACATTAAAATAGACTGCATTATGTCCATTATGAGGGATAGTAATTGAAAAACAAAAGTATAAATGTAATTGATTAATATAGGTAAAATAACTAAAAAGCCAATCAGATTTCAGTAAAAGGATTTTTTCATGTTTAATGTTACACTAAGCTACACAATAGAAATCTTAAGGAAAAAAAACAAAACAACGAAACCTGTAGCCTCGCCGATGATCAAAGATATTCATGTCCTGATTGGCTGTGAGATGGAACTACAGAGACTGCTTTTCCCCAGTGGGAAGGCAGCCCAGCATGTCTCCATCTCTCTTTTATCGGCCATGACTAAATACTTTCTCTGAGAAAAGAGGAGGACCAATTGTAATGGTAGATTTTCTAACATCACTGTAACCTGATTTGACATAACAGAAAACATCAGATGTGAGACAAGAAGAGAACTAATATATCTGACTAATAAATACAATATAAATCTCAGTTTTGGCCTGTGAGTCAGGCTGACCTTTGTATTTTTTAGCTTTCACATAAAAAAAAGAAGAAAGCAAATCACTTTCTGAAGAGAAGAGACTGTGTGCTCTTGACAAAGGCCATTTCTCATGTACAAGGTTGGATTTCTATACCTGCTACCACACACCCAATACCTAAAAGAGGAGAGAGATAAAAAGGAAAGAGAGAGGGAGCTGGTGATTGTCTGGTGCAACTTAGAAACCCTTGATGATTTGTTAGAATACAGAGCGTATCATGTTTTTAACGGTTGCACTTGACTGTATGCTGTACACACACATATATACACTCTTGTACACAAACCTTAAACCCTCATAGAGATGTCAGGATATCTAAATGAAGCATGAATACAAAGATCTAAAGTTTTGCAGTTTTCCTAAATTGCTACTTTGACCTGAGCCCATATTTATCAAAGTTCCAATTATTACACTTCAAGTGGTACTCAATTGATAAAGTATTGTATTTTCTGCAACTCCACCAACCAACTTTTTAAAGCAAGCTCATCAGGGCTATTTTCTCACCCTTGAAAAAGCTCCTCCAAAACTGCATCACCACAACACAGCAGTCCTAAAACATTTAGGTAAATTATTTAATTAGATAAATTATTTTCCACATACTATTATTTGAAATATATGGTGCAGGAGGCTTGGTGGCTAAACTACCCATCTGTGAACTACTTTAGCTTTTGCTTGTGGAGCAATTTATAGTTTAGCAGATCAGGTTTATGTCAAATTGGATGGTGACACACAGGTAATATGATAATATATAATATGAAATGTAATATAAAATATAATATGAAAGGTAATATAAAATATAATATGAAATGTAAAATGTAAAACCATCAGAAATAGTTTACAAGAAAGCAGCAGCTACAGCAGGTGAGATACAAACTGCCTAATTTTGAATTCTACCTACGGCTTCACCAATGACATATTTAACTGTACTCTCCCCTGTCTCTATATCACATAGACCTGAAGATGCCGCTCTTAGCAATTAAGAGCCCTCTGGAGCTCTCTTAAATCTTACAATTGTGAGTAAAGGCTTTTTTGTTTTATTTGCAATATAAGTCCAAAATTTCACCTTAATTTGTTTGATAAATATGGGCCCTGTCTCACATTCTGATATTCGCAATGGCCCTCTGACTGTTATGAGGTTAATAACAAAATCTGGAAATCAATTTTAGCAGCATAATAAGAGAGGGTTTTTCATCTTTCTCTCTGTTTGGACACTTACTTACTGGACAGTTTTCCTAGCAGCTATCTTATTGGAACAATGCTGTTTTGACCCACACAGAGTTGAGATGGCGCATTCTAGTCCTTCACGTGTTCTTCTAGTGTCCCACAGTGTGCAAAACGTCCACTCTGGGGTTTGGCAGGTGAGAGTCTAACAAGGATTTAGAATAAGTGCATAGATGGAGAAAGCAGAAGCAATCTGTTCCGCTGAGTTACCTATTCTTCTTTCTTTATTTTTTTGTTCCCGAATACAGGAAGCTGCAAATGACAACAGGGGCCTGATAAAGACAACATAGAACAACATACTGCAGATCAGACATACACAGAGAATGAGTTTAGCGCTGCGCTCTGGTTAATTGGATTGGATGGTGAACAGTGTGGATGTCCAATGGGTCTGCCACACGGCCGACTCCACGTCATGTGACCTCAGCGAAGGCGATGTGATTCTGCAGGGAAAAAGAGAAACAGAAAAGAAAAAATCATGACAATGGAAAGAATTAATTCATGTTGGTCTACCAGGACACTTTTATTTGGAAAAGTCCCTCAAATGTAATTTCAAGCTTGGTCTTTTTATAAATTTAAAATATATCATGATGTCTTCTACAGTCATGTGGCAGCCACAGATATATATATATATATGAGGGAGGGTTCCAAATAAAAGAACCATTTGAGAAATATAGAAAAAGGTCTCAAAATCTGGGGAGATTTAAAGGAAAATTCTGTTATATTTCAACCTGGTGGATTTCTCATATATTTGGCAATTGTGACTCTCTGGGTCATGCTAACTTTTCACTCGCCATCTCTGTCGTTCTGGGTTAGACCCACTCGCACAAGTTGACCCAGATTTAGATTCCTACTGTACACAGTTAGCCGTAATGGTCCAGTTGACTATAATTTCTGTGTTTACTTTGGATCAGACTCCGAGCCAAGCGCTTGAAATGAGTCTTGTAAAAATCATATTTATTTGGAAAGCTGTAGGAGGCACACACGCTGTTGCACAAGTCCTTTTTTCCCTGAATCTCTACAATAAAGGTGGTGAGTGAAAAGTTAGCACAACCCGCAGAGTCACAATAGCCACATTTACAGGAATACACCAGGTTGAACTATAACTTAAATTTAAGAGGGGGTAAAGTGCTTTTCTCTCTGCTTTTCCTTGATGTCCAATTTAGACTGTCCTTGTCAGAGAAAATAACAGCTCTGGCTGTTTATTTACCAAAACTCTGTTTGTGGCTTCCTGACAAGTGACCTTAGTGACAAGTGGTGGATGGTTGGGTGTAAATCACATATGGCTAACACTGGGGACTCTGCTCTCTCAAAACAGTGAATGTTGCTTTCACCATGAATCTGATCTTTCCTTAAAGGTTGAAATCAAGGTCAATAACTATGACCTGGATGACTGAGAACCTTCACAGACATCTTTCCTTAACCTAACCAGACCTTAAACATAGAGGCAGATCAATTATACGGGTCATTTTGGAAGGCACTGAGCTAAAGTTTTTCCAATTTGGGTATGAATACCTGTTTGTCCTGTAGTTTATATTAGTTAGTTGTAAATTATATGAACAATTCCATCGAGCTGTCTAAACATACCAGCTGATAATATAATCAGTGGCAGCAGGATCCTTGGTAATACATGACATTGGAGAACTTTAAAGGAGACAGTTCAGAATACTTTCTGTGCGGACCAATTCATTGGGATTGTGTGAATTGTATATGCCAATTCAGAGTGTGTCACTGCCATTCTATCGATGCCACATATAAATGGTATGTCACTCATGTTCCAGTGACAGATAACACTTCCCACTGGCATATACCAATAGTGAACCACTCTTGTCTCAAATGCTGATTCTTAGTGATTCTCTACTTGTGGCATGTTATACGGCACATTATAATGGTAGGTCACTGGTGTTCAGAATATACTGGTGGGAAGTGGCCAGTGCTAGTGGATCGCCAGGTGTATGCTGTTTTCAAGCACTACATAAAAGCAAACACACAAATATTTTTATCCCCTTCTCCTTACATTGTTCTTTTTGTCTTACTTTTATTTCGGATAATTACTTGTTTTCTTTCTGGTTATTTACTTCTTTCTACTTACTACTTTCTTCAATTCATACAAATATCATACTAAGCCGTTGAGTCTTAGTCAACTTTTCATTGTTTGGTTTGTGACAGTAGACAGTTATATACGACAATGGAACATGAGAGACTTACAAATAATCAATAGAGAACAAACAATATTTGATTCAGCTTTACTGTCATTACACTCAGCACAAAATGCAGTACTAAATAATCTGATCAACAAGCTGATCAAACTGTTTTCTAGTTTCATTCAACAATCAGGGAAATCATACTTGAGCAATAAATGTATGGTTATGGAGTCTTTAAGCAGGGTTCATGATGTGGTAGAGACATTTAGATATTAAAGCTTGGGATACAGTTTTTGCTGCTCAAAAACTCCTTCCTGCTCTGGCATTTTGTTCACTATGGTTTGTTTAGCTTCCAGGCATCTTTAGGCTGAGCTATTTTCAGAGCAAGCAATTTTCCACTGAGCCTGTCACAGTCGAGGTGAAAGTGTGAGATTTTCTGCTCTTTGTCAGACAACTGAGCGCAGGCTCTCTCGGCAGGAGGCTGTGAATTGAATAATCAGATAGGAGCCATTTATTTTCAACATTTCACTACTAAATGTCGATCTTGTTAGAGAAGGCAAAAATAAATATAGCCTTGAGTTAATAGAAAAATGGCACTGTTATATCTGGCATTATGAATTCTGAAGATGTAAAAACAGAGATTTCACTCAGATGCAAAGAGAAAGGAGGAAAAGCACTTCAACCACACAAAGCCAAATCCTCTGGACATTTCTGTTACGTTTGGTTGAATCAGCCTCATCCTCTCTTTGGCTTCATTTGATACAAACTGGCTTGGTCACTGTGGACTTGGATAGCTACCAATCCATTTGTTCACTTTATTACACCGTGGCTCTTAGTTTTGGAGTTTTATTCATCAGTCATGAAAACATTGTACTCACCAAAGTAATAAAGATCTGGGAACATGGTGACATCACTAAAAATAGGTCAAGCCTCTTTTTGAGATGTTGACAGTAAAGAGATGACGGGAAATGAAGGATGAGATATAGGGAATAATATTCAACAAAGGTCCACATCCAGACACCGTTTTACTGCTGGTTTGATGTACTTAAATATTTTTCCCATTTGTATAAATATGTTTTATTTCAGCCCGTTCTCATCTCAGGGCGTCCAATACCAACGGAAAAAGTGACAAAATGCCGTTATTTGACGCTAAATGTACCTTTTAGTGCCTGTTTGAGACGCACCGGGTGCATCTCATAGAGACGCTTCCAGAAGCGTCTCCATGAGACGCTCTGGGGCGTCATGTACAGACTACAGAAGTGCTAGTTAGCTAGCGGTAGCTAGCGTTCATGATAAAGGTGTTGACAGCTCCCTGAAGCCCCTACCTTTACCATAACCATCAGAAATGTTAGTACCTAAACCTAAGTCACTGACTTTATGCATGTCGACTGGCTAACCCTACAGCTACACCCTACCTGTTAGCACATCGGACGTTAGCCTCCCTTGTGTTGCTGCAACGTAGCAAACGAGGGCGTTTCATACAGATACCGAAGGGTATACCTTTAGCGTAAAATCCTTACGCTTTGTCACGCTGTCTGAAAACGTCAGTTATGACACATTGAGATGAGAATGCGTTGTTTATTTACAGTTTAGTAAGCCTGTCGTAATTTTTTATACTGTGTAAAAATAAAGGTTAACATCTGACTTCTTGTATTTCTTGACCTTTCTCTCCTTTTTAGTGATGTCACCATGTTTCCACATCTCATCAATTAACTTGTGTTAATTATCAGAATTGATATGAATTAGGGACACCACTACTAAATATAGCAATATTCCAAAATAACTGCCAAGAGAAATATTTTTACATGTGAAACAACTGGTTGATATTGTGTACTGTTGTTAGTATTCAATTTCTTTGTCTGCTGCTGAAAGCAAGTAAGCTGTTCCAACTGCCTCTTACACCCAAAAAACACCAGACACAGAGCACTCATGGAATGTGTTCAGCTCAGTTTGACATTAACCAACATGAGTTAACACGCCAGGTGACATACATCTTCAGTATATTGTTCAGTATTCAGTATATTGTTCACTAATTCATGTTCACTGTTGTCAATTTTACACTGTTTTAACACTGTAAGACATAGCTCCCGCTAATGACAGCATTCTTTGTTTGGCTATGTCTCAGAAGGATGCTGTCCAGGAAAAAGAACAGATGCAGGACATCTCTCTAATTCTATCCTGCACTGTTTTGTTTTTAGTCTCCCAAACGTAGCCAGCCTAGTGATGAGTCACACTAGTTTCACTGTATTTTAAAAGATAATTATATTCTACTTTATCAAAGATTCCTGTCATTGACATCACACATACATCATGAAGCTTGATATTTCCGCATCAAGTCTATGCCGTAGCTTACGGCATAAGCTACGCACGTAGCCATACATTTATACTTGTTCGTTCTACAATTACACCACCAAAACGCTAGCTGGCGGGAGCGCTATAGCATCCACTGTGTTGACTTTTGCCAGCCAAGCAAGCTAACTTCCTTTTTAGCCCTCTTCTAAGACTTTTCAAATGTTATCAACCAAATGGATCACATTCTGATAGTGAAATGAGTCACTCTGCTTGGGTTGTAATGCTCAAATATATTGATCCACCATATTACAGCCGCTGCATTGGCCGCTAGTAAAATTGACTTCAAAGCACAGAGCACTTCCTGCGGGCTTGGAGGAAATGCGAGTCTACCCAGCCAATCAATCACATTTCTTGCGGTCTGCGTCGCCGCAACGTGTAGTTACACGTTTGGAGAGATGCACGTCAGGCTATGGCGTAGGCTATGCCTTAGATTCGACAGAGAAGTATAAATTAACCTTAAGACAGATGAATTGGAAGGACCATAATGTCACTGAATCTTTTCTTAACTTGAAGATTCATAAAACCTCACAGGGAGGAAGTTGAGGTGGATGGATTGGTTAACAACGCATGTGATTTTAATGGGAGACCACTGTTGACCATCGTTTATTTTAACAAGTAGTTATCTTTAGCCAAACTATGATCAAACTTTAACCATAGTACTGACAAATAATGTCTAACCAATACAGGTGCAAAATCAGAAAAAATCTGTAATCATTGCTAAAAAAATGATAATTGTATCTTTCCACCTGTGCTTTTCTTACAATGACAGATCAACATCTGCTGTAAAAACGTTATGTGAATCTGATTTATTTGCAAGGTTATCAAGATTCAGGTCAGCAAGATTAATAAAAAAAAACCTAACATGTAAAAATACAGATTTTTGGCAGGAAAGAAACACAGATGATTCTTATTAAGCAAAAACACTGGTCTAATCCAAAATGTGGTGAAGCCTCACTTTCTCTGAAAATCCCTTCAAGCAGAAGAGCCTTGTGACCTTATGTCTAAAATCTCTGAAAGATTAGACAATGTTTTTTGTATTGCATTTTTCATTTGCGCAATATAACCAACTAACAAACGTGCATTTCTTGATAATATTATTACTGTAAAAAATTTTTGATGAAAATGCAATTAATTTACTCTTTTGGGTGGTGTGTTTGGGAACCACTGACCTAGCTAACTCTATTTCAAACATCTCATTTAGTTACCTACCTGGCTTACTGGTCACATTGCTCACTTTAATCCATTAAGTAATTTAATCACTTCAAAGCTTAATTTCAGTGTTTCACATACAGCCAACTTACACCATTACTTTCTGGACATTGTGGAACATATTTGAGAAGAGCAGAACTGGTAAGGATCATTGATTTATTTCATCGGTCTTGGCAGTGGGAGGGCAGTGCACAATTCTGCTAACATATAATTTTATTCTCTAGTTTTGATGCTACAATATCTGGTATACCTAACATGGAACAGAGGAGCTAGACCAGATCTGTAGAACAATATCAGCCAGTCGTATCAGTCTAATTCAAATGTGGAATAAAAATGAAGGTACAGTATAGATGTGTCCAGAGATTTGGCACAGCTTAGCATTTTCATAGTTTGTTGCCTTTTGTTTCTGAGACGCTGGAACCAGTCAAGACCCTGTACCCATCGCAGGAAGGCCAGGATGCGCTCCTTAATGTAGCCAGACTCTTCATCTTCATCATCCATCTCCTACAGCAGCAGTGTGTATGTGTGGGTGTGTTAAAATTTAAAATGTAGACACTGGTACCTGTACCCTTCAGTGGTGAAAGAAGTAAAAGTATTTATAACACAGTGTATAAATATTCAAGTAAAAGTCAAAATAAAAATCTGACTTAAGTAAAGGTATGTAAGTATTAGACTCTAAATATAAATAAGTATCAAAAGTAAAAGTACTCATTATGTGGAATGGCTCATTGAAAAAAAAATGTTAACCATCACTCATCACTACTGTTGCAGCTGGTAAAGGTGGGGCTAATTTCAACAACTCTAATACAACAATACCCACTCCAGCCACAGCCTGTTCACCTCGCTGCCGTCTGGCAAGCAATACAGAAGTGTCTGCTGTTGTATGACCAGACTATAGAGCAGCTTCTTTACTTAGGCTCTAAGACAACTGCACCTCTTCTTCAACTATATAGGGGAGCTCAACGTCTCATTTTACTACTGATTTTCTCCCAATAAGTTAATATGTAGCCTATTATGATAAAAAAAATAAAAATGTGAAAAGAAAGAAAGTTGAAATAAATCTTTTTAAAGAGCGTGAATAAATCAAAAATGTCAACCGTAACCCTTAAGGTAGGGGGCGACAGTGCGTTTCAGCGTGTATATTGTGTGTGTGTGTGTGTGTGTGTGTGTGTGTGTGTGTGTGTGTGTGTGTGTGTGTGTGTGTGTGTCAAACAAGGAAGTGAGACCATCAGCTGTGTCGGTGTTACGATATTATATCGTTTTTAAACAGTTACTTGAAATAGACCCGCAAGGAACTGTGACGTGCATGCAGTGCCGCCGAAAACGGCATGCACGTCGCAGTGCTGCATAAGACAGTTTAATGGCAGATGAGCAGAGAGAAAAAGGTAAACAATAAGCCTCAGTTTAGCTGGAGATGTACAGTGTATGTTACAGTGAGTAATGAAATGAGATTATAGCTCTGCAGCTTCTCGGAGCTATCCTTTGTAAACCCCCCCCGACTGATTCGACTATCAGTCGACTATAGGCAAGACTTGACAATTCTGATTCGACTATGGAAATCCTTAGTCAGGGACAGCCCTAGTGTGTGTGTGTGTGTGTGTGTATGTGTGTGCTTCTCTAGTCTTTTGTTGGTTCGTCATTCTTTGTCAAGAGTCCCTGCCTTCTCCTGTGCCTGTTATTGAATTTATCTTGGATTCTTTGGATAATTGTCTGCAACAGTCTAGATTTATTCGCCTTGTTTTGGACTGCCTCCATCCCCTTGGTTGTAAGTTTTCACCTTCAGACTCATGAAGTGTCGGAGTCCTCTCTGTCTCCTAACATCCAACCTTGTCAGCAACCTCAGCAACTGTCCTCAGCAATCCATGCTCTTTGCTTTCATCCCCTGACAACGCCAACATACTCAGGCCTTTCAGCAGCTCCAGGGGAAAATCCCATCTTCGGTGTCCAAGGGATGTCGTCCCTTCCAGATGCTCCTTTCCAACCCACTTGAGATCCAGACACTCGAATGACAGGCAATGCTACCATGACGCAAATCAACCATCCTCCAGTTTCAAACATATCCAAGTGGACAGTTGCTTGCCCAAAGCGCACACTCAGTCAGAGAAACAGCCCTTTCCACCGCTCTGACAATAAAGCAAAACTTTCAACTGTTCACGGACTAGCAGCAAAACACCAATCTTCCTCTCCAAGCTTCCCGGTGTTGCGTCCGCACTCCAATAACGCCATGACCGAAGGAGCTCAACTTCAACATGAACCCAGGTCTTCTTCGGTGAGGATTTATGGCAGTTGGCTTCCATGATGTTGCATTACTGTCACCTTCAGGTTTTATTCTCCCTCAGTGCCTATTCATTTTAACTCCCTCATCCCCCTCACTGTTTATTCATTTAAAAGCTGTCTTTCAAGTCCAGTCATACTTAAAAATTTAATAATCATTTCCATCCAGGTACACTGTCTCTACATTATATATACTAATAACATTGTCATTTACCTGTTTCTATATTCCATAGTTGTGTCATCATTTCTCATAGCATCATAACACTTGCAAGCAAGCTATGAGAAGAAGCAAAAAGTTTAGAACGTACAATGTAAGTTCTTTGGAAGAAGCTAGCTTTTTATTCTGAGTATGGAAATCATGGCAGAGGCTTTGAAGAGACCAAAGAAGACGTCATGGGAAGCAAGGAAGAGAAAAAGAGAGAGTGACCTGCAAGTGACCGGACAAGAGTAAATATCAAACTTGCTTTTACTTTTTGATTTGAGCTAGAAGAGCTGAGACATATGCCGAGCTAGCCATCTTTCCTTTGCTTCTTAACATACCTACTATGTTTCAGATTGAGTATAAGTGCTTCCCTTGTATCGTGTTATCCTATTGCTGTTTCCACTGTTGATTTACCTCCATACTATGCATTATTAATATTAATAATTCCTTTTTTACTGCTTTGTTTGCCAATTTGTCTGCTCTCTCGGTTCCCAGGATACTGAACATGCTGGGACCCTATTAATGTGATATTTTCCTGTGTCAAACTATTCTTGAATTATAAACAGAACGCTGATGACTTTTAGTGAGCCTGTCTTAATACTTGCAAGGACCGACACAGATTCACTACAAATTAATATAATGCTGCAACTAACCTGTTCAGTCAATTCTAATGCCTTTAACATGGCAAACATTTCAACAGTATATGCAATCAAATAATTAGATGTTGTCCCACTTGTTAAGTTGGCCCGGCAACTGCCGTATCAAACTGTACAAGCTCTCTCAGTGAAGAGCCATCTCATTTGTTTAAATCTTCCTCAGGCTTCACAAACAACCCGAACACATGTATCCCTCCAACCCTACGTCATTTCCCCTTCTTCTGCTTCCAACTTTCAATCCCATTTTCTCTGGCCACCTCAGCTCCTCTCCCTCGATACCAGCCGCACTGAACAAACCCACGACAGCGATCCATGACAGTGAAACACACTGTTACCTCCCGTTTCTTACGAGGCAGGTGGTTCTCAGACGAATGGCTCCGAATTCTAATCTTTCACTCCTTCCTCCACCCTCTGCGTACCCAGTCATAAGTCATTTTGGGGGTATGAATGGTTCAGTATATCATCACCATCTAACTGTATTAAAGTGGTCATATTGTGCTCATTTTCAGGTTTCAAATTTTATTTAGGGGTTGTACCATATTAGGTTTAGGTTTCATTTTCAAAAAACACCATATTTTATGTCATACTACACATTGCTGCAGCTCCTCTTTTCATCCTGTGTGTTGACCGCTCTCTTTTTGCTATGGAGTGATGCATCACCCTTCTAAAAGATCTAAATACCTGGTTAAGGACTACTAGCCAGTCATAAGCAGAGTAGGGCGGGTCTAGACAAGCCGGTAAACACTGCTCCGGTTCAGCTGTACATGGTTCCGAACCAGCTTAGCAACCAAGACCGGAACAAGATTTCAGAGTGGTGAGTTATTAATCTGTAACACATAGACCTTTCATGTGTACATTACATGTGAAAGGTCAATGTGTTACAGTAAAATGTGTACTGTCTCTACATCACAGTAACAGCTTTATGTTCATTGACTGTCTAACGTTTGGTAGAGAGAGTGGGAATGAGTGGGGCCAGCGGGTGGACATCTTGTCACTGTGTGAATGCTGCAGCTCAGTGTGTTTTTCCACCACTGTTTTTGAGGGCGTGGCTGACTAGCCACTGAGCTTATGACATGTGTTACCATGTGACGCAACATGGTGGCGGTAAAAAATGCTGGATTACAATCAAGCTATTTTCAAAAAAGTTATATAACACAATAAAGGAGAGGGAAAAAGCCAGAAAGCATAATATGACCTCTTTAATACTCTGACTCTGCAATTTAAGGTTAATATGTTTCTGAATAACGGTGTGGATAAACTACAAGAGTGTGATGCTCTATACCTGGGTTAGACCAATATGGGTATTTTCTCAAGATATATCTAGCAACAACCAATGTACCAACTGCCTGTGTTGCCCCAAGCAGATCTAATCGTGTCTTTCCATTGACTTTGTATGCTATCTAAAAGAAATCAAAAATTTGCTTCGTTCTGTCTAAACACACAGGAAGAATTTTTATTTCTGCAAGTTGACTTGCAACAACATGAACAGCTGTATCAATCTCATCCACACTTGTCTGTAATTTTGTATGGCACCGGCACACTCTGGCTCTCTTAATGTTATCTAAAGAGCTCTGATTGGCTCAAGTGTTTTTCCAATTGAAAAAAAAAGCTTTCAAAGAGCGCAACACCAGATATATTTGAATCACTGAAGATGGGGGCGGCCATTCAGAGGTCTGCAACTCTACTATTATGCTACTAAAATTTGGAAATTGGAATTTGGAAACTACCATCAGCTTCAAACCACTATCAGCCTTATGAGAGTTCAAATAACCATATTGGTCTAAATCTGCTGCACAGTATGAGTTTACTTCACACAGACATACAATATTCCGGATGAAAAAATGTGATCAGACTTTGTTTAGAGCATACAAAGGTGTGTATTCTGAGTGCAGGTGTGTTGTGTTGTGTTGTGCTGTACTAACCTGTGAAGCGATATACTTCTCCAGGGGACTCTCCATTCGGCCCATGTTCAGTATGCCTGTGTTGGGTCGCTGCTCCGCTGGTGACTCCTCGCTCAGCAGTAACTTGCCTTTGAAGTTATGGACCACACACACCACCTACAACACACACACACACACACACACACACACACACATATAAATGAAAATGGACCTACAGCCGAGTGAGATGTGTGTGTAACTGAATTTTTCAAGGACTAATAGAGATTCCTCAGTGGTTGGTTGGATTAGAAGAGTAACCCAAGTATGTAGGTCACATATGTGTGTAGTGACTTTTTCCTGGGGGTACTACTGCGGCTATGATGGATGTGGGTGTTGCATGAGCTCCTCAAATAAGGAGCAAAACATAGCTTTGAGGTTGAAAATGAAATAACCAATTTCAAGTTGCAGAGAAGCGATACACAGAAACTCTGAGGGCTGGAGCTGTGTTGAGTCCTCTGCAGTCCATTATATCCTACAGAGCAATGCAACCAAGGGAACTTTGTATAGAGGGTCATAAAGCTCGCTGGCAAACTTGACAAAAGTCATTAACCACAAGCCTATCAAGTTTCTATTCCCGTGTTTTGCTCCATGAGCCAAGAGACAGGGAGTCACACACCAACTGAACTGGAATAGAGGCTTGGTGGCCATTACTTCCTGGGCAGTATTTGCAACAAATAGTGTACATATGCTTGACTCAATTTAGAGATTGTATTTCTATATAGACACTTCACATAGCAGTTAGTATAATTCTGGTAACTTCTAAACACTTAGGATCTCTGTCCCTCATCTTACATATATTGCTTACCAGGCCTGGAAAATGTCGAGGAATGTAGCAGAGAGGAGAGGTGAGAGGCCCCCCTGGCCTGACTCTCAGTCACTCAATGGAATGAGCATGCATGTGTTTTTGTGTACCTGCTGGGTGCTTTGGTATGTTTTGGTAAGCATCGGTCTCTCTGTGTTCTGCTCTCCTCCTCATGCTCTGGAGGGCGGTAATGGGCGTGGTTTTGAGTACTCCTGGCTGCACACTCAGTCCTACTACTTACCACACCTGTTTGCCATCCTGCCATCAGCACTGCCCCTTTAAACCAGACCAACCTTCCAGACCTTCTACTATTTTTTTGAGACATTTAGGTCCTGATTTACTAACATCCCAAATAAAGAGTACTAAATTGTGTGTGCATTCTTAAATATTGCACGTGCAATTGTAGTACCTGTTATGGGTGATTAACTAAGAATTATTGTGTAAATGACAAGAGGAGCAAAAACAATGGAGGTGGGGGTATTTAAATGAGGGTTTTGTTTTAATGGTTTAAACCATGGAGAGTCAGGAGGGAAAGCAGCCACTGCGTAAAAACCTTGTTTCATTCAGTGCGTCGTGAGTATGTGAAAATCATATGTACCTGCCCATCCTGCCAAAGATTGCACTAAGTACTTGGGACAGCACACCTGAAAAACTGCTTTGGGAAACCCCAGCAGAAACAGATACAGTATGCTGGAATGACCCAGACTCGAGGAAATGCCAGCAGATCGTGCTTCATCCAGCCAGAGGGAACAATTGTCCGCACCGTGCCCGCTCTGCGATCTGCTGTCCCTGTACGCCCCAACGCCCCATTCCTTCTCTGATACCTAAAATGGGTTGTGTTGCTGTTACGACTGGCGCGCTGTGAACAGTTGGTGATCGTTCCCTCTGGCTGGATGAATTTTACGTGTGATCCATGCACTACTGCAGCTAGGGGCTCTCTGCAACGCCACACAACCCACACAACTTTCTAAATTCTTACATCTCACGGAGATGCCGGTTTGCACCTTCCTTTCAAACATTAATTACAGATGCTGTTGCACTTACATGAAATTGCTTGTAGGCTTGTTAGATCACATTGCGTGTAGTAAATAAATGTATTTGCATGTTACCCTCCCATTACGTTGCACAATAAAATTGAAATGCTGCAAATTGCATATTCATTAAGGCAAAAGTAGCAAATGAACAACAGGTGCTATCTTGCACTTTTGAAAGACGTCATTCTCCGTGCACACCGTTAGTAAATCAGCAATGCAGTTTCTGGTGATATCAGGTTTGCACACGTTTTTTACTCACGCAAACCTTTAGTAAATCTGGCCCTTAGTATTTGCCTGCCTATTGTTCGTAATTCATTGATCTCTCTTTTGTGGCCTCAGACCACCTGCTCGGACCAGCGCTGTCAAGAGCTACCGAGAACCTGGACCCACTCACTAGCAAAATGTAACCACTCACTACCCCCGAACTACGGACCTCAGTCCCCACCAACCAGCCAACCCCTTGCTTATGTTGTTTGTGCTGTTCTGCCAATAAATATCTCTTTGTTTAATATACCACTCTGGTCCGCACCTGAGTTCAGGTCACCGGCCCTGACAGGAGATGAGAGTAAAGGAGAGGAGGAGATGGGAGGAGTTAGTTTCCCTGGTATTAATAAATAGTATTTTTTACAATCTCTTTCCAACACTAATAGCAGTGTAGTGTTTTTTACCCTGGCCATTAATGAATCTATGTCTGGAGAGGCTGAGTGAGGCATTATCACAGACTCTCTATCTCCAAGCCCTCTAGTCACAGCAAAGAATGTACTGTCCTTTCTTTGTTGAATACAAGAAGAAAGAGAATGAGAGAGGGAAAAAAAGCTGCTGTTTTCTTTCAGCCACTGCTAGGAACCATGCTGTATCTGAGGTCAGTGATGACCTCAGATACAGCATGGTTCCTGTGCAAACCTTGATATATGGGTTGTTATGAAAGAACACAGGCTGTATAAAAGCAGCCAACCAGACTGACAGTAATTAGGTGTTTATCATCTGGCTGGACAGAGTGCGGCTAAAGTCATCTTCATCTTTGGCTAATTCCTAACCTTGCATGCCACACACATTAGAATATTGAAGAATATAAGTGAGGCAGGCATTTTGTATGCCAAATAGGATAACATTGACAATTCTCAAAATAAAATTTAGAATTCAAATAATGCCATACCTTCCCTTTCTCATAAGATCCTTGAGAAAGCAGTGGCCAATCACTTGTGTGACTTTCTACATAACAAAAGTTTATTTTAGGGCTGTCAGCATTAACGCGTTAATCACGATGAGATGAAGGACCAATCATAATGTGTTTTAATTGTGTTAATTGCGTTAAACGCGTGTGTCAAATATTCTTATTTTACACCGTCACTGGTGCTGTTACCAAAGAATCTTTGCTAAAAAGATCTTTGGCTGCTACTATTTTGACCCTTCGATGCACCCTTACTTGTTGTCATACTGCTACAGACACTTCCTACCTCCTGCTGCAGCCATGGAACAACACAGTCCTGAATGGCGTGTTTTACTTTAAGAAACTCCCAGACGGCTCTGTTGACAAGTCAAAAGCAGTATGCACCTTGTGTGAAATGGAATTAAGATATCACCGAAGCACTTCGTGCGTAAGCTAACGTTACCATCAACGAGCTAAGCATGCAGCTAGGACAGCTAATCAGGTTGATGCTGGCGGACTGAGTCAAAGCACTATTTTGGAGAGTGCAATTCATGTACATTGTCGTCGCGGGAGACAACTGTTGAAAATTGACTGAAAATGCACAAGGCTGCACTTTTTCTGTATGGCATATACCAATTTCAACAGTACAGAGTTATACATTGCAGGGGTTTGGATTGGTCAGGATTAACAGTTACACTTTAACTTTATGCACTGTATTATACTGACAAGCTGACCTACAAAACACTAACAATAGGGAACATTACATATATTTTGATGAAATTTTATCTTCGAAAGGTGACTGATTTTTTTCATATAAACCAGTATTTCAATATAGAAAACAGTTATCTATTGCTTACTGTATGTCATGTTGATCACAATGTATTATGCTGGTTGTTTGTTGAATAGTGAAATTTTATCATCTGACTGATTTTTTCACATAAATCAGTATTTCATTATAAAATACAGTTGTTGTAAGTCACTTTCTCAGATAAGAATTGAAATTCTACTTAGCAATTTCTCAGTCTTTTGAGAAATTGCTAATTGCTTTGACACACTTATGCAAATGATTATGTACAATTGTCTGCGGTTTCCTACATTATCAATTGCTTACTGTATGTCATGTTGATCACAATGTATTACAGTATACTGGTTCTCTGTTGAGTAGTCTTACCCCCTAAAACATCTAGTCATAAGTTCATTGCGTAAGTCACTACATGCAAAATGGTTGAACACGTCATAATCTGCAAAGCATTTTTTCTACATACAATACATATTAGACTTTTTTTTGGAAATGTGTGCTGCAGTAAATTGATGAAGATATCTGTTGTGTTGTGAATAAGAATCTGTGGCCCAATTGACAGGAACATCAACATCAACTTGGGGGGTGTTTCCATTTCTATTTTTTTGTAATTGTTTCCATTGTGCTATGCAGGGCTGTAAAATAGTTTTGTCTTTTCTTTTCTGCATCACAATGACATGCTCTGTCAACAAATTACAGTGCATACAGTAAAAGTGTAACTGTGAATCCTGTCCAATCCCCTGCAATGTAGAACTGATGAAATTGATCGATGCCATACAGAAAAAGTGCACCCTTGTGCATTTTCAGTCCTTGTCAATTTCAGTGCTGCAATACAGTTTTTCTCAGTTGTTTCCACAGTAACACTGGTACCTGAGACAAAATGACCCCAGCCTGTAATTGATGTACCAACCCCTTGAACTAATTCTGCTAAAATACAAGCACATTTTCTGTTTTACACTTAGCTTGTAGTTTTACAGTAAAACCACATTCAAAACACTACACACATTTCTCTATGCACATGGACATAAACATAAAATGTACATAAATTTTCTGCTTAGATTTTCTGTATATATCTGGCCAGTTACTGCAAAAATGCATGATATTTGTAATCATTCTGTTGACCACTTCTGTTGAGTGGTCATTGAATGTATTTTGTGTGAAAGCAATGAAAAATGATTCACAATTTGGTCCACATACACTTCTGTTTCGCTGACTATAGCCGTGTTTCCATTAACGTTTTTTTATGCGCATTTTGAAGTATGGCATTAGAAAAGGTGGATGGAAACCGCAAAATTTCGCAAAAAAGTTTTTACGCTCACTTGAGGTGGTTTTTGCCTATGTCGAAAAACAGCAAATGTGCTAAATGGGAGATGGAAACACTTTTGCCAAATAAGTTTTGACGTAGCGAACTTGTAACTCACGTTTGATCAGCTGTTTCTGCTGTTGGCGTCTTGCCCGGTTGTGCAGAGCTCTGGATGCCTGCTGAGAATTTCATGCACCTCGCGGCTGGTAACGCTCATTTGTGCTGAGAAAAGAGGTGGATGCAAATCTTGGCAGGTAGCCTTCATCGTCTGTTCTGCCGAATTATGCATTCACCTCTTAAAGGTCCTTTTCAGATACTTTGCTCTTCACACTGATCAAAGGGGCTTATCACCGCATATTTTTGCTGAATCTCAATGGATGCTATTTCTGCTGAGTGTAATAAAATATTAACGACTCTAAACACTCATAAAATAGGCCTATATACTTCAAATCATTTATCAACATTGATGAACCACACAAAGGATATTATAGCATTTAAAAGCATTATTTGGAGGTGCATGCAAAACTCGGCATAACAACGTGCGGAGACATGGCTGGTAGCAACTTGCCCACTTGAAACACATTTCTGAGGAACTCTCTCCGTTTTTCTAAGATCAATGGCCATCAGGTTCATGCCACTGGTTTTGTTTCTGGTTTGGAACCCATAGGTCTTGTTTATTACAGCCATGTGTAACGTCAATTACTGACGTAACTACGCTTGCTGTAGCCTGGTTTATTCACTCCAAACCAGCTGATGGAAATGCAAATATTTCGCAATTTCTTTTTTTTAATCTTTTTTGCGACATTTCAAAAGTATGCTTAAAATTCACATGACAATTGGATGGAAACATGGCTTGTGTGAAGAGTTTTGACAATGTGACTTCAGTTTTGACCAATGCGGGTTAGCAATTGAAAGAAACTGTAACTTATGACTAGATGTTTTGGGGGGCAAGACTATTCAACAAACAACCAGCATAATACATTGTGATCAACATGACATACAGTAAGCAATAGATAACTGTTTTCTATATTGAAATACTGGTTTATATGA
>NC_060150.1:23846246-23849508 GCF_021292245.1 Micropterus dolomieu
TCATATAAACCAGTATTTCAATATAGAAAACAGTTATCTATTGCTTACTGTATGTCATGTTGATCACAATGTATTATGCTGGTTGTTTGTTGAATAGTGAAATTTTATCATCTGACTGATTTTTTCACATAAATCAGTATTTCATTATAAAATACAGTTGTTGTAAGTCACTTTCTCAGATAAGAATTGAAATTCTACTTAGCAATTTCTCAGTCTTTTGAGAAATTGCTAATTGCTTTGACACACTTATGCAAATGATTATGTACAATTGTCTGCGGTTTCCTACATTATCAATTGCTTACTGTATGTCATGTTGATCACAATGTATTACAGTATACTGGTTCTCTGTTGAGTAGTCTTACCCCCTAAAACATCTAGTCATAAGTTCATTGCGTAAGTCACTACATGCAAAATGGTTGAACACGTCATAATCTGCAAAGCATTTTTTCTACATACAATACATATTAGACTTTTTTTTGGAAATGTGTGCTGCAGTAAATTGATGAAGATATCTGTTGTGTTGTGAATAAGAATCTGTGGCCCAATTGACAGGAACATCAACATCAACTTGGGGGGTGTTTCCATTTCTATTTTTTTGTAATTGTTTCCATTGTGCTATGCAGGGCTGTAAAATAGTTTTGTCTTTTCTTTTCTGCATCACAATGACATGCTCTGTCAACAAATTACAGTGCATACAGTAAAAGTGTAACTGTGAATCCTGTCCAATCCCCTGCAATGTAGAACTGATGAAATTGATCGATGCCATACAGAAAAAGTGCACCCTTGTGCATTTTCAGTCCTTGTCAATTTCAGTGCTGCAATACAGTTTTTCTCAGTTGTTTCCACAGTAACACTGGTACCTGAGACAAAATGACCCCAGCCTGTAATTGATGTACCAACCCCTTGAACTAATTCTGCTAAAATACAAGCACATTTTCTGTTTTACACTTAGCTTGTAGTTTTACAGTAAAACCACATTCAAAACACTACACACATTTCTCTATGCACATGGACATAAACATAAAATGTACATAAATTTTCTGCTTAGATTTTCTGTATATATCTGGCCAGTTACTGCAAAAATGCATGATATTTGTAATCATTCTGTTGACCACTTCTGTTGAGTGGTCATTGAATGTATTTTGTGTGAAAGCAATGAAAAATGATTCACAATTTGGTCCACATACACTTCTGTTTCGCTGACTATAGCCGTGTTTCCATTAACGTTTTTTTATGCGCATTTTGAAGTATGGCATTAGAAAAGGTGGATGGAAACCGCAAAATTTCGCAAAAAAGTTTTTACGCTCACTTGAGGTGGTTTTTGCCTATGTCGAAAAACAGCAAATGTGCTAAATGGGAGATGGAAACACTTTTGCCAAATAAGTTTTGACGTAGCGAACTTGTAACTCACGTTTGATCAGCTGTTTCTGCTGTTGGCGTCTTGCCCGGTTGTGCAGAGCTCTGGATGCCTGCTGAGAATTTCATGCACCTCGCGGCTGGTAACGCTCATTTGTGCTGAGAAAAGAGGTGGATGCAAATCTTGGCAGGTAGCCTTCATCGTCTGTTCTGCCGAATTATGCATTCACCTCTTAAAGGTCCTTTTCAGATACTTTGCTCTTCACACTGATCAAAGGGGCTTATCACCGCATATTTTTGCTGAATCTCAATGGATGCTATTTCTGCTGAGTGTAATAAAATATTAACGACTCTAAACACTCATAAAATAGGCCTATATACTTCAAATCATTTATCAACATTGATGAACCACACAAAGGATATTATAGCATTTAAAAGCATTATTTGGAGGTGCATGCAAAACTCGGCATAACAACGTGCGGAGACATGGCTGGTAGCAACTTGCCCACTTGAAACACATTTCTGAGGAACTCTCTCCGTTTTTCTAAGATCAATGGCCATCAGGTTCATGCCACTGGTTTTGTTTCTGGTTTGGAACCCATAGGTCTTGTTTATTACAGCCATGTGTAACGTCAATTACTGACGTAACTACGCTTGCTGTAGCCTGGTTTATTCACTCCAAACCAGCTGATGGAAATGCAAATATTTCGCAATTTCTTTTTTTTAATCTTTTTTGCGACATTTCAAAAGTATGCTTAAAATTCACATGACAATTGGATGGAAACATGGCTTGTGTGAAGAGTTTTGACAATGTGACTTCAGTTTTGACCAATGCGGGTTAGCAATTGAAAGAAACTGTAACTTATGACTAGATGTTTTGGGGGGCAAGACTATTCAACAAACAACCAGCATAATACATTGTGATCAACATGACATACAGTAAGCAATAGATAACTGTTTTCTATATTGAAATACTGGTTTATATGAAAAAAATCAGTCACCTTTCGAAGATAAAAGTTCATCAAATTTACGTCATGCTTCCTGTTGTTAGTGTTTTGTAGGTCAGTGTGTTATGAATGACAATGAATGCTTTCTGAGTGAGAACTGTTGCCAGTGTTTTGGTTTAACGAGTTTATTTTGAGACTTATATGAAGTGTTTTGGTGGTTTGAGTGACTTTTGGAGGTGAGATTACCTGTTTGGCCAAGGTGCATGTTGGTAATGCAGACTGTGTGAAGAGTTTTGAAAAAGTGACTTCAGTTTTGACCATTGCATCTTAGCAATTGAAAAAAACTGTAATGCTATCATTAATATAACTATTATTAATTTTTACTGATATTTGTGTTATGGCCACTGCCATTGCTATTATCTTACATCTGCATGTGGAACTTGTGTTGGGCTACTGTGTGTTCTCTTTCCTTCTGCCCCCTGTGCCCCATCTCTCTGCTTAAGAGTCACAAGATCTCTGACGTAATTGCTGACGTAATCTGCACTCTGTGCATGCGTTGGCGTCTGTAGCCACCTGTCGGAAGCTCCGTCTTATACCTAACTCTTATCCAGTTTTAACCCACTCTTTTTCGTTACATTTTTTATATCCTTTTTATTTAACTTTTTAAGTTTTTAACTTAAGTTTTACGTGGGTTAAAGGATTTTAGCCATCCGACATGGATTTTAAGCTAGATGACCGTAAAAACGCGATCAACGCTACTGATTGCAACAAAGCTCCGGTGACTATGCTAGCCCAAATAACTCTGCCCCATGAGGACTGCACACTCCTTAAGAAAGCGAACAAGAAGATTGCTGACCTTATGGAAGACATCCGACGACTTTCAGAGGAACTCAAAGAGAAAGATTCCCTGCTGACTGGCTTTATGGATGTGGCTTCAGTACAAGCCAAACAGATTGTTT
>NC_060150.1:23849608-23853983 GCF_021292245.1 Micropterus dolomieu
TTGGTGTTTGGTTTGATAGTAATTTAAATTTCGAGCAGCACACCACAAAGCTTGTTCAATCATGTTTTTATCAACTTAGAAATATAGCTAAAATTCGATCTATGTTAACTTTTAAGGACACCGAGACCATTTTACACGCCTTCATCTCATCACGCCTGGATTATTGCAACAGCCTTTTCACCTGTTTAACCCAAAAATCTATTGATCGACTCCAGACTGTCCAGAACTCAGCTGCCAGGCTTTTAACCAGAACAAAGAAATATGACCACATTACTCCTATTTTAGCTTCATTACACTGGCTCCCAGTATGTTTTAGAATTGACTTTAAAATTCTATTGATCACTTTTAAAGCTCTTCATGGCCTCTCGCCTTGTTATATTTCAGGCCTTTTAGTCCCATACACACCAGCACGTACCTTGAGATCCTCGGGCAGAGGTCTGTTGTCTGTTCCAGAGTCTCGACTGAAAACTAAAGGGGACAGAGCGTTTGCTTGTCAGGGCCCCGAAGCTCTGGAACAGCCTGCCTGAGGAAATCAGGTCGGCTGAGTCAGTGAACTCTTTTAAGTCCCTTCTTAAAACATACTTTTATAGGAGAGCCTTTCCCGATCTTATTTGACTTTATTTTATCCCTTTTATTTTATTGTATTTTACTAATTTTATATGAATTTTTCATTTTTATTTATTTTTTTGTATTATTCTTTACACTTGTTAAAGCACTTTGTAACTTGTTTTTGAAAAGTGCTCTACAAATAAGGATTATTATTATTATTATTATTAACCGATGAAGGCAGTCTGCCGCCCACCCTGAGTCTAGGTTCTGCTCAAAGGCAAAATACTTTCTCTGTGGTGTTGGGGTTGACGCTACAAATTACTAAATTAACTTAGTGTCAGGTCAGAAGTAGGATCTCTCTTCAATATAGGCCTAATCATGATAAGGAATCATAAAATATTTCATTCGCAGCTCATCACTCTTTAGGCAAACCTTAAAGTTTACTTCCACTCATCTGCTGGTTTTGGTTATTAATGTATTTCTAATGTATTTGACTAAGATATCTTGCTTGCTCATTCATAAACTTTGTCTGCCATATAAATGGCTTCATTAATTCAGTCAACTATGAATTAATTAATTGTTCATGCTGTATTCAGTGCATTTATTGATGGCTGTATTTAATCTATCATTTCGTCACCTTTGTACATTCATTTGGGCTTTCTCAGCCTTTAACAGTTGTGTGTGTATTCATTTCCATTATCCACAATTATTCATTGTTGTGTTTATTTATCCATTTTTATTCTTAGTAGGCGTTGTGTCTGGTGTGAAGTTCAATAAACCTTCTATTTATAAAGATTTTGATTAAATGAATATGTGGTGTCACTGTACACCGAGTCAAGAACTCTGTTCTCTGCGAATCCGCTCTCTCTTCCATATGATTTCTTTATTGTGTGTTGAATTGTTGTTTAGTGTTTTCTTTAATTATTTACTTTAATGATAGAGAGAGATAAAGAGGTTCCATGTGCGCAGTAATGCTGTAGCAAATATCTTGGAACATTTCAGCAGCAAAACTACAAACTGTAGTTCTTTCCAAATTCTTCAGATGAAACATAATTGAACTTTTAACCTCTGAAATACATTTTTAGATATCTCTGATGGAGCTCAATATTAATCAGGAGGCAGCTGCTGTACTTGGAACCTGGACTGTTTAGAAGAACACAGAACATTAATCAACATTAGAGCCTGACTGATTCTGTCGGCTTGTCTGGAGATTTAAATTATCAATGAAGTTACACTGCTGTGCCTTGTGCATAAAAGCGGACAGCGTCTCTCTTAATGGGGAGATTTGCGGATTATCCATGGTGCCAGTGGATATATGTGCATCACTAGAAACTGCCTATGCAGGCAAATCTTACTGTCGGAAGAATGTGCGCAAGTGAAGAGCAAGAAAACGCTGGGCCATTGACTTTAGACCAGGTTTTTGTTGTTCAATGGCGCAGTCGATTTCTACAACATCAAGATAGCAATGTGCATGACCACACTGCATTTTAAGAGGTTTTTAGTATGTCATAATGTTTAGTCATAATTAAATGAAAATGTGTGTGTGTAATTGCTGAATGAATTGTTTTTCATTGTGTCATGAATTTTCCGGACGCCTTAAAATCAAATCACAACACAGAAAACCAAGAGAAGACATATTGCATATCAGTGTTATCCAGAAGAGGACAGCATAGACTTTCCGAAATGTTGGGCAAGTTACTTGAAAACTGTAGTCAACGACTCATTACATATTACTGATTGAAAAAGTAATTAGTAATACAGTATACAGCAATACTTACTTTATTATATATAAAGTAGTTACTTTATTACTCATCAGCAAAAGTAATGCATTACATTCCTACTTTACTTTTGTTTCTTAGCCCAGCTTTGTCAAAGGTGCCTTTAAACAACTCCACATGTGTGTGTGGCTTTTTGGTTTGGTTTTACTTTATTTAATGTGTATGAATATAAAACAAGACAATGTGTTTTAACAAACAGGGATTTACTGACCATCGAGTATCTGCTAGCTTAGCCTCTGTGTCTGCATACAGCTCTTTTGAAGTCCTGACCTCAGCTGACTGGACATATGTCACTATGTCTCATATCACACACTCCACACACCTCAATGCCTCTGTCCTACACAAACATACAGCATCACAAATGACCTTTGTGGGTGTGAGTCTCACCAGGAAAGTGGCAATGGCAGTGCCAATGATAAAGCCAGCGATGACGTCTGACCAGTGGTTGCGGTATTCAGCCACACGGTTCAGACCAGTGAGAAATGCCAGACACATGAGTCCGAGAGACAGCACTGGCTTGGCCAGACGAGTGCCCTTCGCCTGCACTGTGCACGTCACATACATCTGCAAGGGAAGAGAGATGCAAGGATTAGATGATCTGAATTTTTCTTGTTTTAGTTAAGAAATATTGCAAAACTTAGGTGTCTCCTTTGTTGCAAAAATATCTGGAGACATTCTTCTATGCTAATAAAACATGACACTATTGCAACACCTTGTTCACCTGCTTCTGCCAGTCTGCATTTGCTCAACTAAAACATAACTGTTCCAGAGCCCTGAAGCAAGGTTCTTGACTAAAACAAGACTCACCGTTTTAGCCTTCATTAAGTGGCCCTAGTTTAACCACTGGTGACATGTTGGTAAGCAACTTAGATTTCTGTTTGCTAAAATAATTACAGATCCATAAAATTATTTTTTTTTGTATCTGCCATGGTCTGCACCATTTGCAGATAAAGATTTGTTGACCAAAAAAGACATTTACTATCATCTATCAAGCACAAGAGTGTGTTTGGATTGTATTTGAGTTTGACATATTTGGGTGTTACAGTCCAGTTGCAACCTTGACGACTGGGTTAATGTGTTCAATTGTAAATAATGTTTTTGCAATGAGTTTTGCAATTTAAATGTCCACACCTTCTACTGTATCTGAAACATCCAGTCCTCACCAGAAAATTGGCTATGTAGGTCGACTGTGTTACTACCGTCTCGGGTTACGTATGTAACCCTGGTTCCCCCGAGAAGGGGAACGAGACACTGCGTCGGTTACGACACTATGGGAACACCTCTAGGCGTAGCAGGTCTGAACGTGAATGAAATCACTCCAATCCTATTGGTTTGTTGCTAGAACGGTAAGGTGTGACAGAATAACCAGAGGAGTATAAAGCACACCTGTACACACTCATCATTAGCTTAAACTATGAAGCAGGCGCTTCAGGCGGGGAGAGAGGTGCGGCGGGCCGACGCAGTGTCTCGTTCCCCTTCTCGGGGAACCAGTTACATACGTAACCCGAAACGTTCCCCTTCGAGGGAACTCGAACTGCATCGGTTAAGACACTATGGGAACGAGATACCCACTAAACCATGCCGAAACCCCGCCTGCCCCAGTGTGCAATAAAGTGGCACGACTAAGAGGAGAGAGCACGAGTGCCAGGTGCCAAAGGAAGGTCAAGACTGTAAAACCGAATGAATGTGTGCGGAGTGGCCCAGCCAGCCGCTAAACAAACATCCTGCAAAGAGGCCCGGAAAGGAGGGCTCGAGAGGCTGCCATGCCTCTGGTAGAATGAGCCCTCACAGCCACAGGTGAAGGCAAACCGTGCACCTGATAGGCCAGGGAAATAGTCTGAACAATCCAGTTGCTAATAGTATGTTTGGATGCAGGGAGCCCAGCCCTGGGAGACCCAAAACACACTAGCAGCTGGTCAGCCTTCCTCCAACGGGAGGACCTCAGAGTGTAAATACTCAGTGCTCTGACAGGGCAGAGCAGATGAAGTCTCCCGTCCTCCGCCGTCACATGAGGTGGAGGATGAAATGCCTGCAGCACTGTGGACCCT
>NC_060150.1:23854083-23855521 GCF_021292245.1 Micropterus dolomieu
TATATTGACTAAAACGTCTCGGGTTACGTATGTAACCCTGGTTCCCCGAGAAGGGGAACGAGAGACTGCGTCGGTTACGACACTATGGGAACGCCTCTAGGCGAAGCAGGTCTGAACGTGAATGAAATCACTCCAATCCTATTGGCCTGTTGCTAGAACGGTAAGGTGTGACGGAATAACCGGAGGAGTATAAAGCACACCTGTACACACTCATCATTAGCTTAAACTATGAAGCAGGCGCTTCAGGCGGGGAGAGAGGTGCGGCGGGCCGACGCAGTCTCTCGTTCCCCTTCTCGGGGAACCAGGTTTACATACGTAACCCGAGACGTTCCCCTTCGAGGGAACTCGAACTGCGTCGGTTACGACACTATGGGAACGAGATACCCACTAAACCGTGCCGAAAACCCTGCCTGCCCCTGTGTGCAATAAAGTGGCACGACTAAGAGGAGAGCGCACGAGTGCCAGGTGCCGATGGAAGGTCAAGACTGTAAAACCGAATGAATGTGTGCGGAGTGGCCCAGCCAGCCGCTAAACAACATCCTGCAAGAGGCCCCGGAAAGGAGGGCTCGAGAGGCCGCCTTGCCTCTGGTAGAATGAGCCCTCACAGCCACAGGTGAAGGCAAACCGCGCACCTGATAGGCCAGGGAAATAGTCTGAACAATCCAGTTGCTAATAGTATGTTTGGATGCAGGGAGCCCGGCCCTGGGAGACCCAAAACACACTAGCAGCTGGTCAGCCTTCCTCCAACGGGCGGACCTCAGAGTGTAAATACTCAGTGCTCTGACAGGGCAGAGCAGATGAAGTCTCCCGTCCTCTGCCGTCACATGAGGTGGAGGATGAAATGCCTGCAGCACTGTGGACCCTGCCGCACAAGAAGGCACTTTAGGGATGTATCCTGAACGAGGGTGCAGGATAGCCCTAATATTCCCCGGGGCAAACTCCAGGCTTTGCGGGGAAACCGAAAGCGCTTGGAGATCCCCCACCCTCCTCAGAGAGGTGATAGCAAGGAGAAAGGCCATCTTGAGGGTCAAGTGCTTAGCCTCAGCTGACTCCGGGGGTTCGAAGGGGGCCTCAGCCAACGCCCCAAGAACCACTGCCAGATCCCAAGTGGGAACCTTGGACCGAGTCGCAGGTCTCATCCTCCGGGCACCACGGAGGAAGCGTACAACCAAGGGAAGTTTCCCCAAAGACCCCTCCCTCAGAGGGGTGTGGAAAGATGAAATAGCTGCCACGTACACCTTGAGGGTGGAAGGGGAAAGACCAGCAGAGAACCGGTCCTGGAGGAACTCAAGTACCTGAACCACCGGGCAGGTAACAGGGTCCACCGACCCACAGTCGCCATACGGCGGGGCAAGAGTGAAGAACCCGGCCCTGTGCCTGGGACAGCAGGTCTCTCCTCAGAGGGGCCTGCCACGGCGGGCCGTCCAGGAGCGACATG
>NC_060150.1:23855541-23858010 GCF_021292245.1 Micropterus dolomieu
CAACCAAGGGAAGTTTCCCCAAGGACCCCTCCCTCAGAGGGGTGTGGAAAGACGAAATAGCTGCCACGTACACCTTGAGGGTGGAAGGGGAAAGACCAGCAGAGAACCGGTCCTGGAGGAACTCAAGTACCTGAACCACCGGGCAGGTAACAGGGTCCACCGACCGCTCCCTACACCAAGTGGAGAAACGGGGCCCTGGAGCTGAGGAGGGTCTCGACTGCTCCGGCTGTTAGACCCGCCTCTAGGTACTATGCCCCCTCAGGGGCCAGACCCACAGTCGCCATACGGCGGGGCAAGAGTGAAGAACCCGGCCCTGTGCCTGGGACAGCAGGTCTCTCCTCAGAGGGGCCTGCCACGGCGGGCCGTCCAAGAGCGACATGATGTCCGAGAACCACACCCGGGTTGGCCAGAACGGGGCTACGAGCAGTAGGCCGACATTGTCCTGGTGGACCCGCTCCAGAACCCCCGGGAGCAGAGCGACTGGGGGAAAAGCGTACAGACGTAGCCTCGGCCACGAATGTACCATGGCGTCCAGACCCAACGGGGCTGGAGGAACGAGAGAAAACCATAGCGGGCAGTGCGTAGTCTCTTGAGACGCAAACAGATCCACGTCTATGGGGCCGAACTCTTCGCACAAGAGCTCCACCACTTCGGGGTGAAGTCTCCATTCCCCGGGCCTCAGCCCCTGCCTCGACAGCAGGTCTGCTCCCTGATTCTGCGTCCCCGGGAGGGATGAAGGTCAGGTTCATTAGCCACCAAGCAGCTATGTGTAAATATGAGCTGATATGTCAAGTCTCTCTTCAGGGCATCTTTCTATTTTATCCCCTGTATTTAGAAAAGTGCTGGCAGATATATCACCGGAACTAGAGGATTCAAAAAATATATCACGGTATGAAGAAAGAAGCAGAATATTAGATTGATAAATAGAAAACATGGGAGGAGTGACAGAAAACATGACAAATAAGTGAGGTGAGGTGGAAGGGGAGAGGAGGTGACAAGGAGAGCTGACAAGAGCATAGAAGGGTAAAAGTAGTTGTATTTTTCCAGTGTGAGCACCACAAGAATTTGCTGAAGATGTAAATGGAGATGTAATTTGTATTCAGTTAAAAAGGAATAGGAAATGACAACTAATCTCATTTGTTTACCTATGATATCAGCTTGTGGTAACAAAATTATTAGCATTTATTATAAACATCAACATTATTGAACTCAAAGCACTTAGTTAATAATAATAATAATAATCTTTATTTGTAGAGCACTTTTCAAAAACAAGTTACAAAGTGCTTAAACAAGTGTAAAGACAATAATACCCAAGAGACAATAATACAAAAACAATACAAGATAAAAGCATGAAAACATTGAAAAGACTAAAATACACATTTAAGATAAATATAAAATTAGTAAAATACAATGAAATAAAAGGGATAGAATAAAGTCAAATAAGATCGGGAAAGGCTCTCCTATAAAAGTATTTTTTATGTTAGTTAATGTTAGGAAATATTGAAAAAAGCCAGCAGTGGCAAAAGAAAAGCCACAATTTCCCACTAACCTTCACTACAGTGTAGACTAAACCTTGTCTCTGGTGTCAAAGTCCTGGGCAAAAGCAACCCCCACTTTTCATTTGCTAACTTGTTCCGCCATATGAACATTATTTGAATTGAAACTCTTTCATTGCACATGTGTTAATAATGAGATTATACAATAAAACCAGAGAGTGTCAGATTCACTCGTGTTAAAACCTTTAAAGACCTTTTGACCAATCCTGTGACATTTGTGGAGGTTGGAGAGGAGCCTCTGGTACAGCCAGCCAGAGTTAGGGCAATGGTTGGCTGCTGAAATGCCACAAAACAGCCTGTGGCTCTGCAGGTGGAACAGAATATTTTCTTACTATTCTTTACAGTGTAAATAATTTTATATGAATAAGTGTATTATGAAAAACAGCAGTAGATCTATGAGTCAGCATGGTTGGACTGATTTCTCACAAGATACAAAATACACTCAGATAGCATTAGAAGATAACAATTTTTCACATTTCCAAATCTGAACACCTTCAAATATGACAGTATTATGAAAAGTCCATTCAGAACAAGTAGACAATTGTGCAGTTACCCTCCACATTGGAGCTGTTTCTTAAACAACCATGTGATACATCCAATCTGGCCTTGTTTTAGTGCCATAATATCAACCTTGGAGAAGATGGGGGCAGGCAGAGAGAGAGAAACAGACAAATATAGACCAGAGGAACCATGTCTATGTTTGGCGCTCATCACTATTCTGTTGTTTTGAGGCAGCAGACTGTCTCTAAGGGCCTAATTGTATTTTTTCATTAGCGTATGCAATCTCTTCCAAAGCCAGATCAAATGTTTCCATTTCTCTCTCTGCAGTTAATTTATTCTTCATCTCTTTTGGTTATTCAGGAATTAACAAGAATACCATGTTTCACTTGCGGGGGGGGGGGGGGGGGGGAAA
>NC_060150.1:23858030-23881300 GCF_021292245.1 Micropterus dolomieu
CGCAAAGGCACTTGGAGTGTGATCAGGAACAATACATTATCATACATTGCGGGTGAGTGTGTTAGAGGCTGTCTCAATAATGGCCAATCACATTTGTCCCCCTTCAAATCCCCTTTAAACACCGGGCTCTCCTCATCAAGACGCACCGACAGTTTGGGAATCCTGTAGATAGTTTTATTCAGAGGAAGCTTATTATTGTCCGGGATGTGCAGAGTTTCCGATATGATTTGCTGTAGTAATTTGTAAAATGATTAACCAAACTAACAAGTTTAATGTGCACATAAACACAGAGATTTCTGTACTTATTTTAATTAACAGTCTGGTGCTGTTTGCAAAAAAATCAAACAGTTATCTGTAAACCTTCTGCCTTCAGATGGCTTTAAAAAGAGTTATATTAAGTTGAGAGTTGGTTATGTGGTCAGTGTGTATCTGTAGCCTGAACCTAATTTCGAGCAGAGTCACGGCCCCTCAAGTCTTTGTGGTTTGTATGAGCTGTATAATCAGTTTTATACACACACACACACACACACACACACACACACACACACACACACACACACACACACACTCAACTTAATTTGCCTTAACAGCCTTTGCAAGTGTTTCATAGCTAGGTGCACGCTCTAACCTATATTTCCCAATTAATGTCAGACATTAGCAGCTGTTGGCATGCTCACTATATCAGAGGCTTGTCAGCTAAATGGAGAGTGCAACATAAAAAATTTAACTGAGGGAGGAGAGGCTGAGCAGCTTGTCCTCCCGCACTGATGAAACAGTGCCGAGCGGAGGACGGAGGACATCAATCTCTCTGTCTTGCCAAGTTCAAATGATGTCCTGTGGTATTACGTGTTACGTGTGTGTGTGTGTGTGTGTGTGTGTGTGTGTGTGTGTGTGGGGGGGGGGGGGTTCAATGTATTATTCCTGATAACATTTTTATTGTACTTCAACACTGCACTATTTGTTACTAGTAAACTAAAATTGACTCGTAATAAACGTAATCATTATGATATTTGACTATATGTTAATGAGAATTTTTTTCTTAAATTAAAATAACTTTTATTACTACTACTCAGAGTAGTGGTTGTATTTTGAAATAGTGCTGGCAGAATGTGTGAATGAATCTTTTGTCGATTATATCTTTAGTTTGGTATATGCGCTGGTACATATGATACTGCTTTGGGAAATAGCCAGTCTTCACATGCCTACACGGCTTTTATATTTAATCCCAAACAAACTGCCAACAATCAAAATGGAAGGATTACAACCTTAAACTCTATTAAAAACTTACTTGAATAGCAGTGTGGGTAGCGAATGACTGAGATATGTTCTCCCCTGTTTCCTTGACTCGTCTCGACCTGACTCGTTTGCTGCTGATACAAGTTCTCCTACATACTCACGGCCCTCAACACTTCCTATATATACTGAACTGCTGCCCGTACACTGAAAAATATTCACGCACCAGGCAGTGAGACACAGAGTACACTCAGTGCCGTTGGCTTATTAGCGTGTTAGCCTGTGGATATAATTTCTGCTGCCTGCAGAGTTTGGCAAGACTTGCTTCTGCAGCTTGGCTGATAGTTAGACAACTTTTAGTGCCTGTTAATGTTAATAATTGTTTAGTGCATTCATTTAAAAGATTTCTTTGTCTATTTCTTATTTCTCCTACTGTCATAATACAACATACATACGAGTTGGTAGATTTCTTATTTCTTATTTCTTATCCTGGAAAAATGATAAACTACAGTAGCATAAATATAATCATCATGATGTAAAAAAGTAAAAGACTTATTGATTTCATATGTTATCAGCTTTATGTAACCTACAGCTTAATTGCTTTACTTCCACTCAGTACCATCATATCCTATTAGCATGCCCTGCACTTTAAGGCTCAACTACTTCTTCAAGAGAGTACCTTCAAGAAGGCATGACAAGATAATAAAGTGAGCATCAGTCACTGATACATTATGGCACTTCATTGCTAAGATGAAATCCTAAGATAGCATTTGTTATTTTTTAAATGAATGAATTTGTTTCTTCTGATCGATGTGAATGGTGTTTTGATCCTCTACTATGCTGAAAGAGAGGGACGTTGCCTGCAACAAGAGTTCCATCTGAAATAAAACAGGCTGGTTTTGAATAATTCCCCAGCTAGTTCAGGTAGCACAAATCACTTATTTTCAAATGAAATTGAAATTGTCCATTGCATTGTAAAATGTCATAAACCTTTTACAAGTACGGTAGGTCAAATGAATCAGAAGGCAGTTCTGCAATAAAATTATTATTTACATATCTGTTTAATAATGTTTGCTTTCCTTTACACCTCCAAATCAGTGGTTTAAATAATTAGTTTAAATTTGACTTGTTTCAAACCTTCTGTTATCATGCTTCTGCAATGACACTAGTGATTAAAATGTTTTTATAACTAATAGGAATGAGCAGCAAAGATAAAGTAAGAGCTAGGCTGTAACAAAATGTAACTGCCATGCAGGGACACTTCTTCGACTAAATGATTCATACTTGCCACAACACACCACAACGTTACAGTGGTATTCTGAGTCTCCCCATTACTGTTACATTACCATTTGAATGGGGTAATTACAGCCTCATTTTGATAAATCAGAATGCTGGATGGCTGTGTTTGGTCCAGGCATTGCTGTAATGACAGAGACAATGACAGTTTGAAAAGAAGTAATCATTATCTCCTCAGAGTGTTGTGTGTGTGTGTGTGTTTGTATGTGTACCCTTGTGCTATGTGTCCTAAGTGTCTGTGTGTGCAAACTGCATGTATGTCCTGAACACCGAGCTGTACACACACAATGGCCCTTGCTAAATGACCTAGATAACAGAGGCAATCTGCTCTCCCCATTGTGCAGGGAGGCACTGATGATCTCAAGCCATGCATCCATCGCTCATGGGCACTTGGGCAAACGCTGGCTCTCTGACACAAAAAAATCAAAGCAAGCAGACCATCAGCAAGAATCAGAGTCTTTCTGGAAACATTTGATTTGTGTTATCTGCTTAAAGGATAAATCCACATAAGGCAGACATCTGCAGATGCATTGCTTTCTGTAGATTCAAATTTTCAGGGATGTTGGACTGCTGACCAAAGGTTTATGTATCAGATGTAAAGGCTACAAAGGATGCATTTGTTTTTATTCTTGTGAGGACATTCACAACTGTACAAAAATAAGAAAATGCAAGGCACTTAAAAAACTTCATTAGGTTTTCAGTCAGACACTTAAGACAAAGACCTGATAATTGATAACAGATGGATATACAGTTCGACTGATTGCCAAAACAATCTCTTAGAAAGCAGCAACAAGGATTCGGCTGGGGGAACTACACTTAGGTGTATTTTTTATTTATTTCTATTCATTTGTGTTTTACTCTTCAGTCTGTATTTTGTGTATGTTGCCTCATACTTCTATTGGGAAATTCAGCAGTTAGTGATGTATAAATGTATTTACTTACATGGTAAAGCCTTAGAGTAGGCCCCGCAACGTACAATGTAATTCTTCCCAATTTACAGTGTAATTTTTTGTATGTTGTATGTTTTGAGTACAGTATGTACTGATATATACATGTACTGTAGGTACAGGGGAACAAGATGTGAAGTTAGATAAGATACGGTATTGTTTACACTGGCTGTATAGCCAAGAATGGAGGTTTTGTTTCATAAGTGGGGGAGACTTAATGCAAATGGGGTCTTGAATAAAAATATATATATATATATAAAATAAAGATCCTATTTCCTGGAATTTAACACACTTTTCACAATAACGGTAGTCCAAATGTTTTTCACAAGTTCTATGACAATTGTAATATTCCTGCACTATTCGTACGTCAAAATCACATTTAGTTTCACTGGTACTTTTGTTTGGATCATTGCATAATAGAGCACTGTTCCTTACTGCCTTCTCTTGATTGATGTTCGAGTCTCCTGGGGCAAAAAAAACCGTCTCACTGGCGCTCATTAAGATTAATGCTATGAGCTCATGCTAATATTTGAAGTTGACCCAGATGAATTTCACTGTAGTTGCACATGTAAAATGGAAAATAGACAGCCGTATTAATATTATCGTGGAAAGATAGCTTTTCCACTGACTTACTCCATAATTAGGGGTTGAAGCAGCGAAGCTCGCTGGGGAAAAAAAGCTGATTCTGATAAAGCTAATTAAACAACGACCACAAGTTTAATAGACAAAGTTGAACAAACAAAAAATGGATAGCAATAGTAAACAAGTCTTGCCTCACTGAAGTTAAGAATTGGATGTCAGTTACCTGCAATTGAATGATATGGAAGATTTTATTGAACTTTAATGTTTGTAACTGACAGAAAACAATCCACAAATGTATACTATGATGCGCAAATATTTCACTATCTACAAATATGTAAAAGAATCATGTATAAATATAAATGTGAAACAAATACAGTGATAAAGTATTCAAGAGTAAACTATATACACTTGTACAGAAAAATTTAGACTGATAGTCCAGTGGTCCAGCAGAAGCAGAAGTTGTTGTCTCCTACAGATGACCCTGGGTACTGCAATGGATATTCTTACAACTCATGAAAGGCAATGTCGCTACCGCTACCTGCTGGTGTAGCTAATAAACTGCTCTCACATGTATAGATCTCTGTTTACAGATCTCTGTGGTACAGATACAAATGTAACGTGACCTGCAAATTGACAGGAAATGATCCGCAAATGTGCAAAAACTGTTTTGTGTGTAAAAATAGATCCACAAATGTAAATAACACTTTGTATGTGAAATTAAAATATGTGTGTAGAGTAAATTGTACATATTTGCACTGTATTTTTGTGGATATGATTTTACACAACACAAATTTAAAAATACATGCTTTGGGTAGTGAGATATTTGTGTAAATATATATATTTTTTTACAGATCTCCGCAGTACACAGTGGACAAAATTCCACAAATGTGTAAAAAGGAAGTTACAAATGTAACATGACTCACAATTTGACAGAAAGCAATCTGCAAATGTGCAAAAACTGTTTTGTGTGTAGAAGTCACTCTGTATTTTTGTAGATAGGATTTCACACATCACAAATTTAAAAATACACATTTGTAGATAGTGAAATATTTGCGCATCATAGTACACATTTGTGGATTGATTATTATCGTAAATAATTATAAATATAGGCAATGATCAGGGTCCAAGATGGTATTTGGATACGTGTTTCTTATTTAATTTACAAGAAACAAAACTCTTATATCATATATAAATCAACTTTAAAGAAACATTTTATGTAGCTTATGACCTTCAGCGAAGACATATTTCACATGATTTAGTCATGTGAAATATGTCTTGTTGGTATTTTGACCAAAACTGATTTGGCTTGCAAAACTGAAATGGATTGACGTATTGACATTTCTTTAACAATTTATATCAGAGAATATATCAGAGAACTCTGAAGCTGATCCTAACTAAGTTTTGGGACAATTGGCAAAGTGGTCTCTGACGATATGTCAAAAATAAGATTTTGAGATTTTTTTAGATTTTTAGAGCAGAAGACCACATGTAGCTGACTGGAGAGATTAAATATGAATGATGAAGAAATCATTTTGACTCTAGGCCACGTTGTTTTGAAGATAATTGCAAAAAACTTGATTATTACAGTGTCACATTAAGTTCAATAAGTGGCAATGTATGTGCCTGAGTACACGCTTAGAAATGAAGGTACTAACTAGAACCATATAATAATAAGGTTCCACCTGGAAGACTTTCAAACGGTTCAACCTTGAACAAACATAAAGGGATATACCTAGTGTGAAGGAATATTCTTTCTTTAAGGGTAATATCACAAAGTGTATCCCCATGTCACGTTAGGGTCATTTGTAGAGCTAAAGTAAACCAAAGGTCACAGTCTATGACTCTCCAAAACAATAAAAAATCTGTCTCATGTCCCTGTCTATGGCAAGCACATTTAACATGTCTTAGCCAAGTGTGACTATCTGGAATTAACAGATATCAACAACGTCACTTTGACTAGTCATAATCACAGTACATTGTCACTTGTCACAAATGTGGCTCCTGCCTCCCACAACTTGCTGTAGCTTGCCATACTCTGTTTGATTGACTAGACTGGCGCAGCCCTTGATAAGGTTGAACTCTGTGGTCCATCTCCTAAGGCAACCCAAGGTCAAAATTAGCTTTATTTTATTTCAGACAGACTGACTGTTTCCCTCTTAGAAAGAATTACATGTGACCTGCTAATTACAACATGACTTAAGTAAGCATTAGAGATAACATACAATAAGATGGTTGCACATATTTAGGCCAGTAGTGAATGACTTTGCTTGGGATACATTGTAGACTCTGTACAGACAGTAAAGGGATAAATAGTGTGGACAAAGAAGGGATCTTCAGATTTGGTACTGTGTTCTCATCTTGTACTGGTTTTGCTATTCTCCTTAGCCAAGCTCCAATAAATATTGCTGTCTAAGAAATCCTGAGTTTCCTGAAACCTTCTTCATCAAGAGTTGACCAGCTCACAATGTAATGGTTCCCCCCGGAATCCTCTCTGGTGTCTCTATCCTGAACCATTCCACCTTCTATGGTGGAAAGGTTTTGGGTGGTAACAAGAACCCACAGAGGGGGTTCTACTGTGATATTTCATGGATTGTACCTGGAACCCACCCAAGGAGGTTCTACCAAGCGCCTTTTTATGTGGCCGAAAGCTTTAAAGATTCATGATTGTCCTGAAATAAAAGTATATGCTGCCATTAACTACATCTCCCACAATGCATGTCGATTTTGTGACCCGAGAAGTGACGGCATCCAGCCACTAGATTGCGATGTTTCCACACCCACTACGGTAGTTTTCCGACAAGTGGAGATGAGAAATGTATACAAACAATCCCTAAATGTCCAAGACGAGAAAAAATGATGCAGAAGGAAGGCAATTTCATGAATGGTGGGAAAGTGAATACATGTTTGTGCTTCAACAAGAAAACCCGGTAGGCTAGGCCTATGTCTTTTGTGTTATGAGGCAGTATCAGTGATGAAGGATCGATGTTGGTTAAGGCTCCTGCAGACTACACGACTTTCAGCATCGGCCGATGGCCGTGCTGTTCAGACTACACAACTTGCTGTCTTGTGACGGGAGTCTTGAAGTCGTCGTGCCGTTCACACTACGTGTCTGATCGTTGACAGGGGGACACACTACACTAGCGGACAGCGACTGTGTCACCCGATGCTGGTCTCCAAACCACGTTTTGTCAAGAAAACACATGTCAAACAGAAACGGGAAATGACGTGAACCCTTCAGACAAAACAGCTGTTGTTTGTTATTATAAAGACAGCAATTATAAAGACAAAGAGTATGGGTAAAGAATGGATTAGCACATGCAGGTAGCATGGATTGTCTGAGCTACAGAGAGAGCTGGAGGGGAGTAAAATGTGTTTTGTGGTGAAAAGTAGCTGCCTGCTCTCCAGCTGCCTGCTCCCATTGGCTGGATGTGGATGTCGATTCAGCCGACTCTTCCAGATATTTGGCATGCTAGATATCTGGCAGACGTCGGCGATGTGTCAGAAATGTTTCGGGGAGCCGTTTTGATGCGTCGTGTAGTTCACGCATAACGACCAAGCAGCAAATCAGGCTAAGAATTGTGTAGTGTGCGTTTTTCCAGGTAATCAAACTGTCTCTCATTAGTAGGATGTATGCCCTCTGCAAGGCTGTGTGCAGCTGGACTATTTGTTTTATCACATCTGTCCCTCATGTTATTAGCAGCTCAAAATGATTTGTTTTACCATGGTTCTGCACCTCTGGACTGTGAAAAAGTGAATAGTTACTGTAAAAGCTTATGTTGTGAATGTCCTTAACTTGAATACATAATCAAATAAAGAGACAGTTATTTAACAATGTGTTAAGGAGTAGTTACATTTGCCTTACAGTTGCAACTGGCCCTTTGAGGGTAACCGTAATGCTTATGTGGCCCTTGGTGAAAATGAGTTTGACACCTCTGATCTAGAACCTTTATTTTTTTTTAGTCTCCCCTCCACTTTTTGTCTTTGTTTGGGAAATTAACCTGATTGTGGTACCTTCAGAATCTCTCCCACAATTCTGTGTTCTCTGACGTGTCGAGAAAAAATATTTTTACTACGTGCCCTATACTTTGCTGTGAATTACGTTGCATTACATTGCTTTGCTGGTAGTTTCCCCTTCAGATCGTCTGACAGACATAGAACTGGATGGTGGAGGTGCCAAGGAGGTGCTCAGGGGTAAAACAAAACTAACCGACAATAAAATCTAGGTTTGGAAAGTAAACCAAACAGTGCTAGCCTTCCATCATTTACAACCAGTGGAGCTGCTTAGTGGCCAGCAGATCAGGCTGTGGTTGTACTGGGCACTTTCCAGGTATGAATGTGATCCTGCAAAAGAGAGGCTTCCTATCAGTGAAGCTCCCCTGAATAAATAAAGGTTTAAAAAAAAAGGACAGCTCACAGTCCCAAATAGAGCAAGTTTGTGCCTCAGTTTTTAATGTTACATTTTTATATTGAAACTCTACATGTCACGTTACCCCTTGGGCACAAACTAGCTGTGACTGACACTGCAAGGTGCATCCACTTGATTACTCTCATGGCACTTGCAGGTGTCGCATTAGGTGCTGGATGTTGGACGCAAATATGACAGTGGAATATCCCTCTTGTAAATGTGTAAAGACTGCGATAAGGCGTTCACAGTGTATCCCTCAGAGAAATGAACGGTTTTAAGAATACATTTTTCAACGGTAATACCAAGAAAGAAAGTGTCTATTTTACTGAGTTTACACAGTTAATGCCATGTTGCTGAAATTTTACAATTGATACTCTGACTTCCTGTTTCCGTGAAGGTACCACAGAGCTGCACCACAAGCAGCTGACAGAAACATTGAAGAGTCAAAGAGTTTCCATACACACCGTCTCATCCAGCCGCAGTGCTGGTTTTAATGTTGCAGACCACAGTTTTTTGCAAGTAGTTGAAAGTTTAAACTCGTATTGTTGCGATTATTTGGTGTAAACTCACCTGAAACTTTCACCTCAACAAACGCTCCCAAAAAGCACCTCAACGCCCCCCTTGCCCCTGTTGAGAGACACTGATCTAAGCCATCAACCTGCCTCTTAGACCCCACACCAACTAGGCTGCTTAAAGAAGTTTTACCATTAGTCAGCATTTCTTTACTAGACATGATCAATTGGTCTTTATTAACAGGTTATGTACCACAGTGCTTTAAAGTAGCTTTAATCAAACCTCTTCTTAAGAAGTCCACTCTTTATCCAGGTGTTTAGCAAACTATTGACGTATAACCTCTAACTCCTTTTTCTCTAAGATCCTTGGGAAAGGAGTCACCAGACAGCTGTAAGACTTTCTACATAACCGCTAGTTTATTTTCAGTCAGGGTTTAGAGTGCATCATAGCACAGAGACACTACTGGTGAAAATTACCTGAGCTTGAAGTAGAAAAAAAAGTGCAAGTACTCCCATTATTCACACGTTCACATGTGTTTTGGCCAGTATCAGCAAATCTTTAAGTACAAAGATGCAAGGAGATATTGCTGTATGAAAATGAGTTGTGAACCAGAATTATCCTTAAATACAGTTTCTTTAAGTTTCTACAACTGTGAGCAGTAGCAGAGCTTCAATAAATACACATAAGAGAAATTCATAATTAAAAATGTTAAGGCGAGTTTATACACAAAAATTGAATATAAGTATTTTTATTTTTTTTTTGACCTCAAGTATATATAGTGAGAGCAGTTAATGGAAGACCAGAGTAACTCACAGCCAGGTAAAGTGCAGCATAGACACTGAGTGCAGCCTCCTTGGATGGGAAGGTCTTGCGGGCATGCAGGATGTCGTCCTGGTTTCCTGTGCAGGCCTCCTGGTGGCTGATGTAACGCAGGGTCTGCTGGCAGCCCAGTGCAGTGTAGTTTGGCTTACAGACAGTCAGGAAGTAGGGTGCCAGGTTCCCTGTCACTACCTGGCCTGCGTTGACAAAGATGTCAACAGTGAAGAGGCCAAAGGTGTAGACTCCTGTGAAGAAAAAAGACGTTAAGAAGGAGGACGGATGGGACAGATAGAGCTACCTTCAGCAGCAACGCTGGTGGTATAAAGAACGAAAAGGTGGAGCTAATTAAAAATACTGAGCTCCTCATCACAGATTAACATGCAAAAGTTTACCTGTCAAATTACAGTTCACCATTAAGATCCATTAATCTCCAGATAATCCAATACCATATTAGCTTCAATTTAAGATTAGAAAATTCTGTTTTTTTAAATTATATTCCAGAACATGGTCACAACTTTTTCAATGGGGAGAGTACTGGCTCCTACATACAGTGTTGCATTATGGGTTGCCTGTAGCCTTATGTTGCTTTTAAATTCCTTGTATGATGTCTTTTAGCCAGCACTAAAAGGGTTTTGTTAGACTTTTTTTAACCTACAAGTTTTCGAAAAGCTTGTAGAAAACGTTTTGGAGGAACAAAAACACTTTTCGTTTGTCTCAGTTCTCACATCCCCCACCCACCCACCAAACCCTGTTTCTCTCCTCTTCCAATGGGCAGCACGGTGGCCCAGCAAAAAGGTCCTGGCTTCAGACCTTGGTCATCCCAGGTCTTTCTGTGTGGAGTTTGCATGTTCTCCCTAAGTTTGTGTGGATTTCCCCCGGGCGCTCTGGTTTCCTCCCACAGTCAAAGACATGCACACTAAAATCCATAACTCCACCAAAGTAATTTTTTTTTTCTACCACAGGAGGGACCCTAAAGTAAGACGCTTACAAAGACATGCCCCCACTCTCGACCCCCAGGTTCCTAGCTGCTTTGGCCACCACAACTCGAGCAACCCCCTTCATCCCTACCTTCTCACCACTTCACCCCTTCCCCCTCAACATTTTCAGCCCTCCCCTCTCGACCCCTCAATCCTTTCCTTCCCGAACCTTCTCGCTAACCAAATAAACTGCCTCTTGTACCTCAATTTTCATGGTCTCAGTTAATTATGTACTGCAGAGGTTTTCAAAGTGTGAGGCAGGCCTCCCCAGGGGGGTTCCAAACTGTTTCAGAGGAGGCTCAGTTAATGGAAGGGAAACAATATTAGTTATTACATTAATTATCAAGAAGACATTACAGAGAACAGCCTACATGCGTGTGATTTTGTTAAAGAGAGAGTTCAGTAGTACAGTAGTTTTGGGGAACTGTTTTTCTCTCTTACTAATAAATGCCTTTAGGACAAACCTTTTCATTTATGTATTGTGTGTAGTCTGAAGTTATGTCAAACAGCAATATTAAGCTATCTTGGATAAATTGTTGAGTGGGACAATGATCCAGGAATTGAGCAAAACTAACCAAGTAATCTAAGGGGAGGTGAGGGGAGGCCCACAGTCTCAGATGTACTGTATAAGTTTCCAATTATATCTCTACAATGACTTAGAACATATCTGATAGGGTTAGTGAATTTACAGTGAATGTAATCATTTTTTTCTCACGTGTAGTCTACTTTCTTATGTCACTATAATATAATAGTTTTAATGGATTTGAGGTATACATTGCAACTTTTTTAAAAAGTTTAATATATATAATATAGTACTATTATGTTGTATTGTAGCTACTTGTGGGTTTTTATGTTTCTCCAGTATTCATTTAGTTAACTAGTAAGAAAAATATTTGTTGATGACCTGTTTTTTAAATAAATGAGACAGACGAATGGGCAAATTAACTAACTGTTTTAAAGCAAAGTCTTATACAATAACTTGCATGCATCTGCAGAATCACTGTAGCTTCTGATTAGTAAAATAGTTCATCTAGCAGCTAGACCTGTTGCACTACCGTTCATAAGAAGCATCTTGCATTCTGCTATGTTCTGTCTTTGTCAGTAATGTCAGTAATTGATGTTTAAGGAAGAAACAGATGAACTAAATTTATATATAATCCACTGAGAAATATTCAAGACGCAACAACAAAAATAGGTGCGACAAACTACAAAAGTCAGCGACTTCATACTTTGAAAAATATGAAATAATACAACAAAATGGCCAGACCGTTCTCATCTCAGTGCGTCATTACCGACACTTTCAGACAGCGTGACAAAGCGTAATTATTTGACGCTAAAGTTACCTTCAGCGTCGGTATGAAAAGCTACAGTTTGCTATGTCACACTAATATCCAGCCAGACGGAACTATCACGAACCGCTTACAGCGCGTCGGCCGTACTAGCGACACAACCCGTACCAGAGAGGGAGAGGGGTGGTGGAGCGTACTGGACAGGAGATCGCGGTGCGATCGGCCATCTGCGGACGGTCAATAATCGTCCCCTCTGGCTGGATGAAGTCTGACTGAATTTATGCATGGATTCATGATGATAGAGAAATATATAGAAATTAATGGCAATAAAGCATACTGTCAATATTTTAGAACCCCCCAAAATATCACAAATCATGCTTTTAGGGGAGCTGATGTCTTATTTAGTGGAGCTAAGCTCCCCCTGGCTCCCCCCTAGTTCGCACCCTGCATACTATGCTAATTAACAATAATGCAGAAGCAGTAGTTATTTTCGTATCCCACAAAATAAAAATAAAAACTTTAGGCATTTAAAATGATCTATATAACAGAAACTTCTGAGTCAGTGTATCCTGCTGCCTCTCCTCTCCCTCCTAGAAAAGACACATTGTGTTTAGACACAAGCAGAGTGCTCTGTAAAATAACAAGGACGGACATAAATCATTCAACCAACTTGTATTTTCAGTGTGAATGATTCCTTCTAACACCAGACGAAGCCTGCACATCTTTCAGCAGATATCTGCTGTTCCTGACGCTGCACTGTCTACAGGGGCATCTCCGTACCAGCTGCTCACCCATACAAAACACACACACAACACACACACACACACGCACACACACACACACACGCACGCACACACACACACACACACACACACACACACACACACACACACACACACACACACACACACACACTTTGTGTCAGTCACCCAGGTGCCACAGTCTATTCATACTGCTCTTAACCAGCCAGGCTTTATGTCTCAGTGTGCGAAGGGCTTTAACACAAATAATTGCTTCCCTCCCACGAGAGCCCGGACCTGTGTCACACTAAATTACCAAATAGGCGCTTAGTCAGACAACTCTATCTCACACACACTGAGAGAGGTGTCCACCACGTACACTTCCAGGATGCATTATTTGCTGGGGCAACAATCGCGGCTTTACCAATCACTGTCAAGTGTGCTACTGCAAACTAGTCCAACCCAGGCTTTGAAGCGCATTCAGCTTCAAGACATTCATGAAAATGGGAAGCGAGGCATCATGGCTGCTGAGCACGGCACGTATTTCTTCTTCTATCAGACAAATTCTTGTTAAAATGATGAAAATTAAATGTCGCTGTCTAATTCATTGCCGTTCCTTTCTCATTCCTTATCAGCCACAAAGCAGCACTGTGAGGCTCCAGATGATGACAGGTCCATTTCTTAACAACCATCAAATAGGTTTTGTCTAGTGCTGGGTGACTCACTTGCAGAGCGCTCTCCACACAGCACATCTTAATGCTGTCCCACTTTCTCTGACACGAATGTGGAAATGTTTTACGGACGACTTCCACTTGCTAGCTAACCCCCCACACCCACCCCTGTCTGGCTTTGGGAACACAGAGAGGGACAACCAAAATTGCTTATTAGGGCATACATCTAACTCAGTTTGCCTGCTTCAAACAGTGTCATGATCTGCTGCAGAGCCACTGTGTAGCCATGCGTGTGTACTGTATGTGCTCTAGAGTCTAAGTACACATGCTTATTGGGTGTATGTGATACTCCTGTCTCTCTGTGTATACACGTGTGTGTGTGTGTGTGTTGGATGGTGAGCGGGGTTGAAGCAATGCACCTCTTCTTTGATCTGGTGCCAGCGTCTTCACAGTGCTGCAGTGTAATGCTCAACCACAACAGTCTTAAAGTTATCACAGTTTTCCCAGAATCCCTGTGTGTTCACAAACACTAGAAACCCTGGGCTGTGTTCTGTTAAAATGTTTAACGTATGAATCAGACAAAGATTGAACTTTGAGTTTTTTCCGTTTGAGCACTCAATTAGAATCAGTTAGTATTTACAGTACACAACACTGGCAGTAAAGCCTGTTAATAATAGTGATTGTGAAATGAGAGAATACGATTTTAATCAAGATGAAATGTTCTTAGGAGCTGCTTTTGTAGTTCAGTCTGGAGAAGGGTGATCCTGGTATTTCCTGAGAATTCTTGCCAAAACCCACTCCCTTTTCCTGGGAAGAATACCAGTGAAATTTTAGTGTGCTTGTGATTTTTTGTTCACCTGAGTGTTGGTCCCTCATTGGCTGAAATTCCACTTTAAAAGTATCAGATGCTTTCAAATTAAAAAAATTATTCAGTTCTTCTCATTACAAGACAAGGAATCATTGAGTTTGATGATGGTTAAATGGTTTTAATTAGCTACTCCACAGAGCACTTTATCATCCACACTGTGAGGGTTGGACTAAAGCGCTATGTTCATGTTATTTCCTCCCAAAGCCTGTGTCATAACTAATTTCAATCTAGTGTTTGGGGGCTGAGTAACTTCCACATTCACAATACCTTCATCTGTCAGAGGAAGGCAGCTGCTACCCTTGATAAACCCAAACTTCTCTGCTCTCTCTGCTAGTGTAAATGTATTTCAACTCGGCCACTGCAGTAATAATGGCGGAGTCTGAGAGCGAAACACATAAATCAGCCACCGGATTTGTCTATATATAAGAGTGTAAGAAGCGGATGTCAGGTCATATAGACTGGAAGAAGGGGGATGTTTGAACTTTATGGGTAAACAACAGCCAGTTACAGTCACTGTGTGCAAATTCTTGAAGTCTTATTGTCTCAGTGAGATTGTCAGGTTTGGTGCCATGTCTGTACAAAGACCAAACCCTAAATCTGTGCTCATTGACCTCCTCTAAAGTCAGCCACACTGCACAGATATACTGGATATGCTCATTGATACCTATAGACACCTTTTTTGTTTTTTTCATTTACTATATGTATTACTACAGTTATTTTGACAAACTCAAGACATCTTCCCGATGCTCTCTGATTTGTTTGTATTTTCAACACTATTCAAAACTTCCTTTAAAAATTTGGCGCACTTAAGATCTAAAGGACTCGTCGTAGCCTTATAGTTGGCAATTGTGCCCATTAAAGTGCACAATGAAAGGGCCTCAAGATGATGAAAGGCAGAGGGGTTGCAGAGTAGAGATGGATTGCCAGACCAAACTGGAGCTTGATTTCATTTGTTTTTATTTATTGTTTGTGCAGAAGGACAAAAATTGCTCACAGATTATGGGGGAAGCTTCAGTTAATCACAGATTCAGTGTTTTTTAAAAGAACTGCGGGATGATGTTTGTTGCAGTGATGTTGGAGAAACATTACGTCAGAGGAGAAACGTTATTTCATATGACATAATTTCCATTTCTGTTCTGCTAATCTGCGTTTTGTCTTTATTTCTCTGTTATTTAACCAAGACACGCGTGGAGTTGGTTTGACTCGACTGATTTTTGTAGGTGCTATGGAATCACACAGTACAACTTTAGACAGACAAACTGACAGTACCAAAACCATAACCTCATAACAATATGAAATCATGGCAGAAAAACTATGTATTTGTCAGAGCTCTGACATTCACCAACCCAAACACTACAGAGTTAGAAGGTGGACATGGAACAGGACTGGCCAAGAATCAGAATTAGAATCAGAAGGAGCTTTATTGCCAAGTAGTGTTTTACACAAACGAGGAATTTGCTGTGGTGATAAGGTGCTACACGTAGACAAACATACAGTCGACATAAATAAATGGAATGGAAGAACAACGTTACAGATATATATATACATGTGCATTATTCTGGGTCTGTACCTTGCAGAAGTAACACAACGGACGAGAATATTGTGTCTATATAAATATATAAAGTGACAACATAAAAATATACAACAAATATGTGCGACGTGCCAGGTCTGTGCTCGACACGAGATCAAACAGTATTTACATGTGCAGAGACATTTGTATCTTTTGCAAGGGGGGAGTGTCAGTAGTGGACCCGGGCCTTGTTAATGAGGCTAGCTGCAGACGGGAAGAAGCTGTTTTTGTCGCGAGAGGTTCCTCCTGCCAGAGGGGACACACGCCTCAGAGTCCTCAAGGAGTACAGGTCCAGAAGAGAAGAAAGATTGTAGCCAATCACCTTCTCTGCAGAGCGAATGATGCGCAGCAGCGTACCAGATGGTGATGGAGGAGGTGAGGATGGACTCAATGATGGCGGTGTAGAAGTGCACCATTATTGTCTTTGGCAGACTGAACTTCTTCAGCTGCCGCAGGAAGTACATCCTCTGCTGGGCCTTCTTGGTGAGGGAGGTGATGTTCAGCTCCCACTTGAGGTCCTAGGAGATGATGGTGCCCAGGAAGCGGAAGGAGTCCACAGTGGTGACTGGGGAGTCACACAGGATGATGGGGGAGGGTGGGGCTGTGCTCTTTCTGAAGTCCACGACCATCTCCACAGTCTTCAGAGCGTTGAGCTCCAGACTGTTCTGGCTGCACCAGGTCACCAGATGGTTGATCTCCCACCTGTAGTAGGCGGACTCATCCCCACCAGAGATGAGCTTGACAGACTGGTGACTGGAGGTGCAGCATGAGGTTAGGCAGCAAGGTTGAATGGGACCACTTTATTAACATTCACTGTATAAATACTCAATGATTTCACAGGTGGACTAAATCTGTTTGCTGATCATGGGGACTATCAAGGAAGCGATATATAACTATATACTATAGAATGAAAAATAATTTTAACCATGGTAACAAATGTGTGCACCAGCACGAGGGAATAAACTATACCTGAAAAAAGTACAACAATGGATAATTTTTCCCCCTTTGGATCAACTATACCAAAGAAGGTGTGGAAAAGATCACCACACAACTACAAATTCCACCGTCAGCTGCACCATTGTGAGAACAGCCATTTTCCCCTGTATAAGTCAGACTGCTGATAAACTTTGCCAGTAAGCATCATTACAGCAATTAGGCTTCCAGTATTGATATGAATGAATCAGTGCAGCATTCTTCTGCCCTGGCAACAATAAGGAAATGCACAGAGTAACCACTCACTGAACATATAAATAGGATGAAAATGTCTTGGGCGCCATAAAAACAATAAGAGTACAGTATATAAAAAATACAAAAAATAAATAAATGCCCTATATTTGACAGGGGATATCGTTTTCCCAAAACATATTTAATATTGATGCCAAAAAAACATGAGATATACAGTACCTCTGACTAAGTGCCCTAGAGGAATTAAAAGATTTATAATTCAGTGACTAAATGGTGGAGCGGAACACTTTTAAAAAATGTGTCTCCACTTTTATGGAGGTGCACCACTAAATCATTGGCGGACCTCTTTAAACATTTAGTTGAGAACATCTGAGAATTAGCCTAATCATCTCTATCAGCCAATTAATCACTCAGTCAACATCTGACAATTAAACATGCTGTAGCTCATACCAACAGATGATGGAGCAACAAACACTGGAAAATGTTTTGGTGTAAAAAGACTGCAAGAACAGGCAGTGAACTCTGTCTCTGTGAATATTATGATGGTTACACGGCTCGTAACAGGTAGGGAAGAGCTCAAGACACGGCAGCTGCTAGTTTTCACCCATTTAATGTGTCATAGTGGAAGATAACCAACGCAGCATCTGGGACACCTCATTGTATCCCAACAAAAACACTAACATGTCCGAATATTTTTGGCTTTTCTCACCATGTTTGACAACTTCTACAAAGTGTTCAGGGATGTTGACCAACAGCAGTAACGAATGCTCCTCCACACACAACTGATAATTTGTAGAAGAGAAACAGGAAACATGATTATATTACTTACTTACATTTCAATTCAGTGAGCAACCCTATCACCAGACAAGAATGCTGATATTAGCTGTGTTATTCAAAACTCAAAGACTCACTTTCTACAATACTGGCTCATGGCAGCAAAGGAATGACTAAGGGAAAGATCATGGAACATCAATCTCAGGTCTGTGACGAGAGACTCCATCCACCACCCTTACTTTCCATCTCGCTATGTAAAGGATCATCAGGTACAGAATTGTTGATGCTGTCAGGTGCAAAAGCAGAGCAGGGGGTGGCTTCTTGGGCTCCAGACCCAAATTTTTGGTCAAAAGTCCAGAATATTTTAGGTTTTTAAAATAACTTTAACTGTTTAATTTCCCGTCACTCTCTTTGAGGGGATCAAGCCTGTAGGTCCACCCTAACATTGTCATAGGGGGTTGTTTTCTTGTGAGTGTTTCATTTTCTCATGTAAGCTCAGTGAGCAAGTTAACTATCTTACCAAAGAGCTAACCACAAATATTTTTAAACATTTATGTAATGTGGACTATTTTACATAATGTCACTGAAACAGGGGGCTGTGCATAAACTTAAATCTTAAGTTCAACAAGCAAAGTCTTAAAACACATGAAGGTAAAAACACACTGCTGACGTTGAGTGTGAGAGAGTGCCACGCCCCTCGGCAGTGTTCTAAATTTAATCTTTTTCCAAAGAGCACGGCCCTGTGAGTCATTATGCAAAGCAACACTGGGCCTGAGTGAAAAGGGAGGGATGTGGAGCTGCGAGGCCGGGCTCACGTGATGCTGAGCTTCTCTCCAGCAGATGTAAATTCTGGCAACAAGCATTTGCAGGCATACATACTGATGCGCATGAATACACACACTTGTGCACACACTCAGAAATGCATATGCACAGCCCATACACACACATGGAACATGTCCCGCCTGAACACTGGCCCACTCTAACATTAGAACAGTCAAGAAAAATACATAAAAGGATCTGATAGTAGCTAGACTAAAATAATTCTGCTTCTGCGTGATAGCTACAGGACACAGCAGAGCATTCTGGGTAAAAGAGTAACAGCTTCTCACCAAATGCTACTTTGTACATTTAAACAACTACATTTCAAAAGGGCATCTGTCTGCATTACGATTGTCAACTGTTGTTACTGGTTTTCAGATGAACAATTAACAATATAAAACACATAATAAACTTATAAAATACAATGCATTGTTATTATTTCACAAAAAAAGCAAAGACTAGTGAAAAGTCAATAAATGCGTGTTTTTCTTTCACCCCATTAATTATCTCACATGTGACTCTTTGGAGCAGGCCCGGCGCCTATATTGAGAACCACTGGAATAAACTACTCAAACTAACTCCATCTCCACCACAGCTACAGTAAAATGCTGCTTATGTATTCAAACACTTTTCAGCCATTTTTCTGCAGAAAGAGTAGTTGTATTTAAATACTTTCAAGGTGCAATGCGTAAGATATGACCATAATTTTAAAACCAACAACTAAAAGGGACAAACCGTTTGTGTAGAGGGAGCCTTTGATGCTGAGAACTGTGTGCTCTGGCCGAGACCATCTGAAATCAACAATCATCTCCTTGGTTTTGGTGACATTTAGCATCAGATTAATGTCACTGCACCAGCTCTCTAGGTGTTTGACATCCTCTCTCTACACTGATTCATCATTTTGGCCGATGAGCCCCACCCCTGTGGTGCAATCAGTGGATGTCACGTTCACGTTTTCCTTTGATCTATCCACACAGTCATGTCTTAGCAGTGCGAACAGCAGTGGGCTGAGCACACAGCTTTGTGGGGACTGGTGCTATGTGTGGTGAAGTCCAAGCTGATCCTGCCAACACGGCTGGCTCTGTCAGGAAAATCAGAATTCAGCAACATACAGTAGCGTTGAGGCCAAGCAGCAACAGTTTCTCCACTCATGTCTATGGATTTTATTACAGTTTTTCTCAATTGCTTAAACACATTTCATGAAAATATGCCTTTTTATCTCCTAAATTTAAACAGAAATCCGCAACTTCACACCCAATTCCCCAAACATCCCATTTTCAGGTCAAAATGAAGTTCTCCACTCAAAACCATTTAATCTTGCTGAAAAACCACTTTGCCCTCAGAAACATACAAACTACAACACAGTCTTGCACACTGGTGAGATAAATTCAAAACGATACTACAAAAACTGGTTATTACTTATGTTTCTTGTGGTTTTCCCCCTCAAAAACCTTTTCACACAATGAACACAACAAAAGAAAAAACAAATGTACATTTGCACATTTTTAGTCTTACTACTGCACAGTACATCACACCAAACAACAAATCATTCTGCGGCAGCATCCTGTCTTTGGTCTGGAGTCATCCTTCACCTCCTCCTCCTCTCTGGTGTCCACTACCTCGTCCTCCCATCTCTCTGGATGGGAAACTGACTCTGGCCCTTTTATCTATTTATTGAAGCTTCTGATTGGTGTGTGATCAATTATGACTGTTTGAGTTTCCACCTGGGTGAACAATGTTGAATGTTAGTGCTTGCTAAATGACCACATGGTGTAGGCAATGAGAAAGGAAGGGATTTGTGTGTAGTTTAGAGAAATGGGTGTTCTTTTTAAAAAATGGAGTTGTGGTTTTGAAATTTTAGTTCAATAGCCTGGTTATAGTGTTTAAGCAATTGAGATACTGGTGAAGAAGCTAACAGGTAAAAAGTGGCAGACATATTATCTTCTTCCTCTGTAGAACCAACGTTATTGTGACGTTGCTAGATATACAGTACCAAAGCTGCATGGGGGAAGTCAGGCCAGACTGAGTTTTTCTGTAGGCTGTGACTGAAATGCAATCTGTCTGCTCATGTAAATGTGTGATAAAGTAATACCATATCTAATTCCTTTCTCTATTAAATAAGTTGCAGGTCCAAAGAATGCTATTTAATAACGCAAATTTTTGTGACATAACTGTGGATTGGTTCAATCAGACTGTGATTTTGCTCTGTAGTTTGGCTGCATACAAAGAAACATACTTAAGCTGTTGATCAAGATCCTATTTAAAGTGGCTCCTGTCTGAACTTAATAACCTGATGGTGGAAGGAATAAATGATTTGGAGTAATGATTACTATATGCATGAATGCATGTATGTATAATTGCCTTTATTATATTATGTTTTCCTGTGGGTATATCTGTGGGTATATGCTCATGTATAGCCTAGCCATTTAGGCAACATCTACATATTTATTTAAATTATTACAGCCAATAAATGCAGAAAGTTAAGTTGGTCAGAATATAGCAAATATAATAAATATCATAAAATAATTTAGTTTAGGCTTTGCCTTGGTGCCTGCACCTGCCAACAAATGCCTATTGTTAGAAGAAAACAAAATAGCCCACATTTCCTTAGACCTGTAGACCACCTCTCTGTGTGTAGTAACATTGCTCGGCAGTGATGAAACGCAGCCTCCCTCAGGGTCCTAGTGTCCGACCACAGGAGGAATTTAAATTGTGACGGAGAGGAAACAACTAGAACGATTATTTTAAGCCAATACATACAAATTATATTTGTATTATTCTATCATATTGATCAATATTCTTGCTTCTCTTTGTTGAGTACATGTCTGCACTGTAAAAAAGAAAAATTTAATCTAATAATTAAACATCTTTTGGGGGAGCTTAGGACCATGTTAGGGTAGCTTCAGCCCCCCTAAAATAGGCCTAATGACGTCCATGTGTATTAAAATTCCTGTAGTACATTTTTGTAATTTGCATCTGGAGGATTGTGAACATCAGCAACAAAAACACTGGTGAATTCTCTGCACAGATAATATGGTCAACATCTTAACAATAAAAATGCCACATATGGTAAACGTTGTCCATCCACTTTGACTGCATCTGAGCACCAAGCATCAGGGGTACAAACACAGAGTCTGCCACCTCTAGTCTTTCCGGAGTCTTGTCTTCTGTCAGGAGCAGGCTTTGAAACAGGCTGATATTAGAGACAGGTCTTTATTTATAATTCCCTCTTTTTGATAAGTATATTTGGTAGGGGTGTAACTGTACATGTATTCGTATAGTTCAGCACACGAAGTCCGGTCGAAATTTTCAGATGGTGCCGCCACTGTCTATAACTGCATTAAGAATCAACACTGTTCCTATACAGCTGGGTAGATCTCTATTCATTATTACAGTCATTAAAAAGCAGAACAGTAGGGCTTTATAAAATTACATTCAGTAGTAATTTAGCTAGCATTAGCCTACATTTTTCTGGATTTCTTTTAGATTTTAGAAAAGGAATAAATCTTACTTCTCCTTTCAACCTCTCTGGGTAGCATGGGCGTAAATCTCATCTAACAGTAGGGGGGGACAATAAACATAAAATTTCTCAAGAGCAATTTCTGAAGGGGACATTATTTGGCAATGATATAGCCAAAATTGTATTTTTATAGGATACGTGTACACAGAGGGAAGTCTTGCTATTATTTTTCTCGTCAACAACACAAAGCAATAGTTGTTTAAATATGACTTAAGTTCATAGGTTCACCACGCGGTCATATTATCCTAAATAACTTGCGTCCTCTAGGGTACATAGTAATTTAGGTTTCTTCTGGGATAGGGGACATCTCTTACTTACATATATATATATATATATACACACACGATACAATACAATATTAGCCTAATATCGGTTCACACAAAGGATTATCCCTGTAGTAAGAGATGCACAGATTATTTTTTCCTGGCTGATTCAAATTACTTACCTGCCGGTTCTAATTTTGACGGATTATGATTTTCTTTCTTTCTAAGAACTATAACTGACAGTATACACAAACATTTTTGTAACTATTTATTGGGAAAATCTATTTTTATTAGGATCCCCATCAGCACCAGTATAAATGTTAGCTATTCTCACTGGGGTCCATTTAATTGTATGGTCATAATGGAACATTGATTATAAAATAACATTAGCATTTTCACTGGAAGGAGCTGAAAATAAATTGCACACCATTTTAATTCTACCTATTTCTCCAATGTATTTTTGTGTTTAATCACTACAGTAATCTGCTCACCTTGCTCTCCCTGTCAGACACACAAGCACACACCTACACCTGTCTGTCTCTCTCTGTCTGCTCTGACTTTACTTGTCAGCAGTTTTATTTAAAAGAACTCGTTTCTTACTTTTCACTTGCAATTCTGTTTTCACAGCAGCAGATGAGCCACGTGTGGAGGAGGCTTGTTGTTAATTACCGATAGAGACCATAGTATGAATGACATCATCACAAGCAGCTGTGTTCACTGTTGCTTTACAATATCCACAGCGTCTCATTCTGTGTGTTTCTCTGCAGATGTAGTGAGCGTTGCGTCTTCTTCACACTCG
>NC_060150.1:23881400-23941322 GCF_021292245.1 Micropterus dolomieu
TTTTATATATATATATATATATATATATATATATATATATATATATATATATATATATATGTATATATATATATATATATATATACACACACGATACAATACAATATTAGCCTAATATCGGTTCACACAAAGGATTATCCCTGTAGTAAGAGATGCACAGATTATTTTTTCCTGGCTGATTCAAATTACTTACCTGCCGGTTCTAATTTTGACGGATTATGATTTTCTTTCTTTCTAAGAACTATAACTGACAGTATACACAAACATTTTTGTAACTATTTATTGGGAAAATCTATTTTTATTAGGATCCCCATCAGCACCAGTATAAATGTTAGCTATTCTCACTGGGGTCCATTTAATTGTATGGTCATAATGGAACATTGATTATAAAATAACATTAGCATTTTCACTGGAAGGAGCTGAAAATAAATTGCACACCATTTTAATTCTACCTATTTCTCCAATGTATTTTTGTGTTTAATCACTACAGTAATCTGCTCACCTTGCTCTCCCTGTCAGACACACAAGCACACACCTACACCTGTCTGTCTCTCTCTGTCTGCTCTGACTTTACTTGTCAGCAGTTTTATTTAAAAGAACTCGTTTCTTACTTTTCACTTGCAATTCTGTTTTCACAGCAGCAGATGAGCCACGTGTGGAGGAGGCTTGTTGTTAATTACCGATAGAGACCATAGTATGAATGACATCATCACAAGCAGCTGTGTTCACTGTTGCTTTACAATATCCACAGCGTCTCATTCTGTGTGTTTCTCTGCAGATGTAGTGAGCGTTGCGTCTTCTTCACACTCGTGAATAACTTCCACACACTTAAGATATGTTTTAGCATGTGTGTGTGGCTGTGACACGAGGTTACTGTCTGTGCAGACATGAAACACGGCGCAGTGCAGCGTGTTTGTAACGTTCAATGTGACAGCAGAAAATTGGATATTTGACACTGCTCGGCCCTTGTTACCGGTCAGAGCCGAGTAAGCGAACAAAACAGACTATTTCAGTCCCCAGCTGATCAATCTACGAATCTCTGGCTGTAGAAGGTGACTTACAATCGAACAAGCTGTTAAACAAGCTACCGAACAAGCTAGGTACTGTTATAATAATAATAATAGTGGGCTCATAGAAAAATAATGGGTTATCATAACTTTTAGTCATGATTAATTTATTAATGACTCATCTTCAGGCTATTAAAGACAAAAGAATCAGTTCATCCAATGTTTAAAGTGCATAAAATAGCCTTACAGCCTGCTTAACATTACTGGAGTTCCACAACTACTGAAGGATTACTGGTTTTCCCCGACCGGACTCCTGTGAGGGAAAGCAGGCTGTGGACCAAACCACTGTCAGGAAGGGAGGGGGGACTCAAAATGTTTCTAAACCTAAAACGCACTTTAATTTCCCTGTTTGCGTTTGTATTGTTTTACTATTTAGACAACTATTCTATGTATATATCATTATATTATTTTATGTTTTTTAAGGGGGGGGAACCCCTCAGATAGGGGGGGACCCCTTCGTCCCCCCCGGGATTTCCGCCTATGCTGGGTAGTGATTGTACTTAGCGTTTGACCATATCTACAGCAAAAAAAAAGCTAGAAAACAACTCCTTTTGCATACCAGTCCATGGAGCACAGCCATGAAAGTGTCAAGACCTCAGTTAGAGCGAGATATGTACAACGCTGTGATTGGCCAGATGCGTATTTGCGGCTTGGTTTAGCAAAGGGTCAATTACTTTCAAAATAGTATATTTATGTCTACTACTCATATATGTGGAACAGAAATACTAGTGCGCAACTTTTTACCCAGAAAGTTTTGGCAGTGTACCAGTTGTTGTCTATTAGTCGGCTGAGTCCGGTTAGCCAGGTAAGTCAAGCTTAGTGTAAAATGGTATGCTGACAATTTTCAACTGAAGTTGGGTATGTCCATGGAAACACTTCAGATATGTAGGATTTAATTGTATTGCAACATGCGATGGCATCACCCAAATATGTTGATTAGTGGAATATTCTGGAAGGCGAGTCCTTCTTCCCACAGTTAGCTAGTTCAGTTAGCTTCTCACTGCAGATTCAGAATGTGTTAAAATCACAACTAATGCTACAAGAGTGTTTATTTTTGTGCATATGCGACCATATAAAAAAATTAACTGAATTTAAGCATATCCATTTTATAAATGAGTGCAAGCTGCAGTTCAGGAATTATAAACAGGTCAAAGTCTTTCTTATTGACAATTGCCAGTATTTGATTGCCTTAACTGTGACAGTAAGAATTATGGCCAAAGAGCCACTATTGAATGGTTACGTTCTTTAAATTAAATGACAAAAATGTCATTTTCTTGATTTTTTTGGTTCTTCCTGTCAATGTCAATTTTATTTCTATAGCACATTGAAAAACAACAAAAGTTGACCAAAGTGCTGAACAGGGTACCAAAAACATACCAAACCGTGCCCCCCAAACCAAGTACAAACCAAACCGAGAATTTTGTGTACCATTAAAATCCTAACATTTGGTCATATTTTAATATGAAGCCTTGTTTTCTGATCTGCTCCCATTTGCCCTATTCTGTTTTTGTTACTGCATTATACTGTTAATACAAACTCAAAGCATCCTGTACCTGTTTCGAATTAAAAGCCCTCTAGCTTTTCATTGGCCAGAATCTCTTCGTTTCAAAAAAAGCTTTTATTGTGAAACATTTGCAGGACCGTGTTGTGGAATATTCAGTGGTTTGCATGGTTTCCATATGATCCTTCAAATGTAGCCATTGTCATCTTATGACACTTTTATGTTACTACAAAATACAGTCTGGCTGGACGCCAAACCCTTGACACCCACTGTGACTGAAACAGGACACTTCAGATGAGTAATCAACAGAGTGTTGAAAATGGCATGAATATTAATGTTGAATTAATTTATTTAAAGCAATAGAGATGTACATTTGACATAATATAGGAGTTTACCCATGTTTTTGAGATCGCCTTTATTTGTTTATGGTGACCACGCCCCTAGCATATTTGAGACCTGAGTTTTATTTCAAGTAATCTATATCTAAGTATCACATCCACAGATCAGGGTTAGGATAAGTCTAGTGAGTATGAATAAACATCTCATGAAAGCAAACAGAGAGAAGCATCCTTTCAACTTGAGATGGGTGGTGATGTCATGTATCAAACACAGCTGTTAATTTCCCCATCTGCCTTCCCATCTGTTTGGATGTAATGTGCTATCTTCACTGTGAGTCTGCCACTCAACTCACTACATAATGCATCTTGGCAAGTAGAGATCTTTATCCATTGTTTATCATTGTGTTTGTTTGTTTTGGAAACACACGTTTACTAGAATTCTTAAATGTGTTATGGAGGACAGAAGGATCCAAGCTGAAAAAAATATAGGGACGCTCTTTTTTTGGAGTGGGGAAGTTTGTAGATTAGTGTAGTATATTTGCATGCTAACATTTGCTAATTAGCACTCAACACAAGGTACAGCTGAAGCTCATGGGAAAGTCATACGTTTTGCAGGTATTTGATCATAAACCAAAGTTTGGACAAATCAAAATTTGGACCATACAATGGCACTAACTGAAGAGTCAGGGGATCACCGAGGTCAATTGAAGTCTTCCTTTGGGCAGTATAAAATTGCATGACAATCCATCCATCAATAATTGTTTATATATTTCAGTGTGGACCAAAGTAATAGACCTAAAACCAAAGCCAGTTAACTGTGAATAGATTTTGAAATGTTGATGCTATTGAACAGGTAAATCTCAAAAATCTGGAAACTCCAGTGTTGCTTTGCCAGTAGGTACTGTTTGAACGCTGCAGGGCAGTCCAATCATTGTACTATCATCTAGATCTAAAATCTAAAGCCCTCTGATCTCTTAAGCTCAGGGAGAGGCAGGCAAAGAACAGCGCTCAGCCTCTTCAAGGAGCTCGGCAGTGCAGGGAGACCCGATTGCACAACATAGCACATCATAGTCTGAGATTCATGTGTGCTCTCTCACTGTGCCCAAAAGGCCTGCCAAAGGTTGTTGTCAACAGCTATGGATCAAATGCACCATAAAACACACAGGCAGACACACTGTTTATAATTGGATTGGATGTGGATTTCCAGATTTTGTATGTTAAATAGTGCTTTGTAATTTGGGATAACTGCTGTTGCTAATGCTGCTGTAAAGAGGGACTGGCAGCTCACCACAGACCCATTAGCTGATGTTGGCAAAGTGAAGAGTGAATTCTGCACCTCTTATGCAGTTTGCTTCATTGAGCCATAAGCATTTAGTTAAAGGGCAGAAGCACTTTTCTGCACCCCCCAAATATTAAAAGACAACTGCCTCCATCTCTCAAACACTGCATGCAACACAAACTCTCTCAGCTGAATTAGTACCACAGATGAGAAATGTGCTGTGTGCCATGAGCTATTTCCTCTAAAAATTGTTTTAAATGATTCATGTTCAAGCTTAAGTCTTATTTTTGCCCATCATTTCCGGCAGTTACTCACATTTCATTCACACCCAAAGTAATTGCTCATATCTGCAGCATCACTACAACAAAATTCAAGGGGTCAAGAAACAGAAGTAGACAGATGACCAGAAGTTGTAAAATAAAGTTGCACATATACATACATACATTATCTATACTGAAAGTGAGCACGTGTAGCATGACTACATTGTTTTAATAAATTTGTGAGAAATAATACCAAATTATGAATTTTAATATTCAGAAAATATTAATCCATAAATATCTCGTTTCGCGGGGCACCACCGGAGTTTTGATTAACCCAGAGTCTCCGGACCTCTGGGTAGCGTTTTAATAATTATACAATTATTCACTAGTGATCAGTTAGTTAATAATCGCTCAATTATCTTAAATAAATCGGTCAGTCTCATATCGAAGGGGTAAATTCTCTTGGCAGGGACAATTCCTTGATTACAGTGAAGTTTATTAACTAACTAAGGTGATATAAAATGCGGTTAAATACATCAAAGAAATAAACAATGGCTAAACAATGAGAAGGGGTTCTATTGTGGGGAGCATTTGACTCATACGGGCAGCTAATGAACGCGTTAAAGATAATCTATTAACAACTATGGGACATCACTGATCACAGAATGCAGTGTTTTGGTCTTACTGCGTGTCGCTTCTCCCAGCTGGGTGCTGGTCGGTGGCCTCACACTGGCTGAGATCCGTGCCTTCTCGGTTAGGACAGCTTAAAGCCGTCGGCCAGTCGCTTTCTCTGCCAGGGAATTGCTCCTGAGGTCTGTCTTTTGTTGCTCTTACTGAAGAAACTCGCAGTGGGGGCCTTCCCAACCCTGGCTCGGGTCAAAGGTTTGGTCGTCCTTTGTTACTGCTGGCGGGACCACGTGGTTGGGTCCGACCTCAGTGAGATTAGCTCGACGAATCAAGCTTAAAAAGAAAAGAACTCGGTTGTTCTTCAATTAAACTAGTGTAACTTAACCGACTGATAACTTTTAACAAAACAAAACCAAAGAAAATAAAACGCAAGTAAGCTGCTGAAACGACGGAAAGCTGAGGTCGTGGCACATCGCGTGCGTGGCTTGAAACGAACAAGCCTTTGCTGCGCCGGGTCGAATCTTAGGCCGTTGCCGGGAGAGGGGCACGCTGGGCGCGTGCTGAAGCGCAGTTGGAGAGCCAGGAACAAGCAGAGGACAAGAGAGCGAACAAGAGCGTGTGTCGCTGTTTTGTCTGTTGGGGCGTGGTTCTCAGAGGGCAGTCATTTTTTCCCCTGAGGGAGGGCTTGTCTTTTCTTTAACTTTAATACGTCTTAATAAAAAAAAAAAAAATCTATTTGCGCGTATTGTAATCAAATATCTTCCCACAATCAAACCTTAATTGTCAACGTTTGTACCGTTCTTAGTTTAAGCACTTGATAAAAGGAAAACAATTGTCACTAGTTCAACTTTGAGGCTAGCATTTCAGAATGGCATGTAATATTTTTTGTCCACTTGGGGGAGCTCGGGTTACATGAGGATAGCTCTGATTAATTCTAACACAATCTTCTCAGGAGCTGGGGAATTTAGTTATTTTTGCTGGAAAATTAATCGAGTACAGGATGACAATTTTTATCATCATTTCTAAAGGAAGGGTCAGAAAGTATTGTGAACAAACATTAGTTAAAAAAAAAATGAATAAAGTCAGGTGACCTTGCTGAAAATTAAAACACTGCAAAATTAACTCATTTAGATTCTTTTAAACAACAAATAACAACAACATGGTGACATAACTACTCAAATGGAGTGGAGAGACCTAATCACGTAACTAAAAGATTATTTAATTAAACAAGGTAATGGCAAGTTATAAGGAGACAGTATTCCTTTGTCCACACAAAGGAATGCGGACTGTCCCTGGATGTCGTGGAGTTCCTTTGATGTGAGGTAATTAAACAAAGAGGAAGGTCAGTTGCCATGGTTACGTGTGGGGGGGGGCAGTTTAGGGTTCCCTGCTCTCTCTTACAAAGAGAAGAGTTCAGGGAAAACTAGTCACTGGTGAGTGTTTCTTTTGTCATTTTAACAGTCAGCCACCAAGCGTTATCTGGCTGCGGTATCAGAAGTGGCAAGTTTTACGATTAGACTGCCAAGAAACAGCACTTAGGGAGAGAAACCTTTCACCTCTTCCTTGGAGTTGCTTCGGCTGTCTGTAGAGGGTTGATAATCCAAACCCCCTCCTCCTTCTCTCAGGGAGAGAGAAAGAATTTGGAGTAGTCCAAACTTATTTGATATAAAATGCACAAATCCACACTGTTGGTTCACAACAGCACGCCTGGAATGTTGAATGTCCATCACTGCACAAAAACAAAAGTGTTCTTCAAGATAAAGTAAAGGTTGGGCGTCACGTTGGAGACATGAACCTCATAACTGCTTATGAGCTGTGTTGCACCATTCCTTCTTTACTTAGGCTATCCTTCCTCTAAACAGCTCCAGAAAAGAGGCACAGGCAGTTAAGAGACATGAATCAATTGCATAAATACATTTTCTGAATAAACTGTGTGCTCAGAGAGCTGAGAGACTGACACTAGCATGGTGCTGGAAAGAGAGGCCACTTTAGTGCCACTAAAGTGCCACTCTAGTGTGATCAAGCATTTAATAAGGTGGCCCAGATGTCCTTCTTCCTAGCTATGTCCTCCAGTTGTTCCCATGCCAGAGAAGGTATGTAATCTCTCTAGCATGGTCCAGGTCTGCCCCAGGGTCACCTTTCAAGTGATGTGCCTAGAAAGAACCCTGGAGTTAGGTCCAGGCATCCAAATCAGTTGCCCAAACAAGCCTGGTTTATTCGCTCCAAACCAGCTGACAGAAACGCACATATTTTATTTATTTTTTCTGTTTTCAAAAATTAGCGTTCAAAAGTACGCTTAAATTTCGCATGACAATTAGATGAAAACATGGCTACTGTAAAAGAAACACAAAGATACAAAAGGAACTTGATAGCTGAAACTACATATCTAAACTATCGAAACTATATAAAAGAACACTTTAAAGAGAGGTCACTGCTTCTTAAAACTATCATCAATTAACACTAAGACATAAGCCTCATTCAGTCACAATGTACAGGTAATAATACATGACAACCAATTCCAATGAGTCTCTAAGGGATGAAAGGAGCTTTAGCCTGGAATGAGAGGACTGTTAATGTTAACGAGCAGCATGAACGGCATGCTGGATGTGTAAATGCAAGGGTAAAGCTGGGCCATCAAGTGGATTTCCCTCAGGGATCTAGGTAATAATCCTCTTCTGCAGCCTTATCGCCTGCTCTCACTTAAGCATGAGAGAGGACAAGGAGAGGCCACTGCTGTGCTGCAATGTGTATGTTTGACAAACTGTGTGTGTGTGTGTGTGTTTCTGACATGGTTTGGGGATTTTGGGTATTATTTTGGGGGTTGTTGGTTCTATGTCTTGTTTTTTTAATTTTCTGCCTTATTTATTCTTGTGGTGATTTTATGTTTGGCCTATATCTGTTTCCACCACCAACTGTCATGTCCTAGTTCTTGTCACCTGCTCCATCGTTGCAACACATGACAGTTTAATCACAGAGCAGTCTAGAAGTTTCTTTTGCTGTTTGACCTATAAGAATGCATGAATGTTTGTAAGTATTGATCTATAAGGTTTGTACAATACAGACTTGCAGAAAGATGTCTGTGAATGTGCGAGAAAATGTGTTTTATTCTGAACGTGTCATGGTTTATCATCACCTTCTGACATTTAGGACATTTACCATGTGGATCTAAGTAAAATTTGTGTTAAACAGGTTGATTTTTCTGTGGCCATGTTAAGGCAAAGCTGTCCATATCTAAAATGGGAGGCGCAAGAGAATGAGTCTTCAGTCTTACAAGAAGATTGAAACTGAGAGAAAACGTGAATGTGACAAGTTGTCTGAAATCATTCATACAGGCTCCTTAAGAAGAAATCTTTGTGTGAGGCCCATTGTGTTGCAGATGACAGAGAAGCAATAAATCAGGCTTTAACAATCCACTTATGATTATAATTTTACATCTCTGTGTTGGGCCTACTGTGTTATATTTCCTCCTCTTCTCTCTCTCCACTGTTCAGGATTTCTTCCTGCTAAGAAGGAGTTTTTCCTTGCCTCTGTTGCCAAATGCTTGGTCTTGGTGGGAATTGCAAACGGACAGAAGCAGATTAAGAGAGGAGGGAGGGGGGTATTAGTTTAGTAATAAATATTTTATTTTATAGGTACTTGTGTGGAAAATATCAGCATATGGCTTCAGCTGTGCAGTATGTGATGCAGGGAGGTGGATGCCTTCTGATACCTGGTGGAGAACCTCAGAGGTCACATTAGGCCATGTCTGGGTAACCATCATTGGCATTATTACATGAAGCCAATTGTGAGTGTATTTTCATTGTTCTGGGATAGAATGAAAGGATAGCATTGTTAGTGGGGAACAAGTGATGGTCTCTCTATTATGGTGTAAATGGCCACTTTCACTCCTCTTTCAAACCAGATGCCTTCCCTGTCCAAAATATGTAGATTGTAGTGAACCTACACTTTGTTAAAGGGGCTAAATGTAATTTTTCAATTAAATCACTTAATAAATCTATGTCAATGGCTGTAACCTCACTTAGAAATGAAGCACACATGTTTTCTCTGTTGCTTGGAACAGCCACTATTCTGTTTTTAATTTGATGGTGTCGGAATGTAGTTGCATGCTCTGTAGCCTCCGATTTAAGCAACTAAAGCGACTACAACAACTACATCGCAGCTAACAAAATGCAGTTCACCAACACCATAAAACAACTGGCTCCCAGCACAACACAGACTCCACCACAAACTCCAACATAAACTTCACATAAGATTTCAAAATAACAAAGGTTTATGGGCTGAAGCCTGTCAGGCCAAACAGAATCAGATGATGTCCAATGAAAACGCAGTCAACATCAGAAAGGCTGGAGTCACGGAGAGAGTCATGTTAGCTCAACGACTAACACTGAGCAGTTGCTAACGTTATCCGGTACAATATATAATATATAATATTATGGCTTTTTTTTACTTACTACAGCTAACATGATCCACATAACTATCCTGTGTACCACCGGTATTATGTCAAAGTGTTGATTTAGCCTGCAAGAAATTATATTGATCTACCGTTTGCTTCGTAGTGTTCAATTTAGATTTATTGACGTTTTACCGATACTCAGGTACATAGATTCTCCACCTCTCAGTCGCTGTAACGACCCACATAATATGAAATAGTGCAACATAATGGCACAGGAAAATAACACAGTGGAAGACCCATTCACCACAGTAATGTTACTTCAGTTACTGCGGTCTAACTGTTATAAAGTGCGGCAACAATCTCATTTATAATTTTCAGGCTAGTTCACTAACCGTTTCATTATCATCAATACATTTACTGTAGCTGCGTTGACATTGCTGAGCCTCCGGTGAAAGATACACAAATAGTAATGTAAGTTACTGAAAAGCGGCAGGCGAGCTAACGCTATCATGTAAAGGGCATGGATTACTTACTAAAAATATTACTGTAACGGTTCAGAGTTTACCTGAGTTTCCAGCACTTTGTGTGAAGCTGTCTCCCTGTCAGTCTATAGCCAGTGTCATGAGTATGTTACAAAACAAATAAGCCCATATCATGGAAAACTGGACTGTGTGTAATAGTGTAACTAACTGTGACTGTGACTCTGTTTTGGATGAAGAAATATTGTAATAAAACACATTTTAAATTGCACACAGACACAGATATGAAACCATATTGTTATAAACACAATAAAAACACATTCTGACCAATCACAGCTGCTCCCAGAGATGTGTGGGAGTACTGACCTAATTAGGGCTGCTATGTAAATAGTGGTTGATGTTTGTATGAGAGAAAAGAAAGTCCCTCATTGTCCTCCAGCTCTGGCAGTCCTTCTTGCTGTACGTTAAATGATAAAGCTAGTCTATATTTATATTTGCTAAAATGTGATGTGAATCTGTACAACGGGACACACATTCCCACTTTTGGAGTAGACAGGAAGTTAAAGAGGTCATATTATGCTTTTTTGGCTTAGTTCCTTTCCGTTATTGTGTTATATATATTTTGTTGTGTATGTAATAGGTTTGTAAAGTGACGAAGCCCCAAAGGGAGTTTCCATCTCCTACAGAAAACACTGCTCCTGAACTGACGGAAAACAGCTCGATTGTAGTCCAGCCTTTACTTTCATTACCATGTTGTGGCACTTTGTAACACACGTCATAATGTTTACTTAGCGGTTAGGCAGGCGCGCCCTCAAAAACACATGTGGAAAAACACACTGAGCTGCAGCACACAGTGACGAGACGTCCACCTGCTGCCTCCCCTCACGCCCACTCTCCCTACCACACGTTAGACAGTCAATGAACATAAAGTTGTTACTTTGATGTAGAGAAAGTGCTCAGTTGAAACGCTCTGTATGAAAGATCAATGTGTTACAGATTAATAATTAACCACTCTGAAACTCTTGCTCCAGTCTTAGTTGCTAAGCTGGTCCGGGAAATTTAACTGTTGAACCGAGCTGTGTTATCGGCTTATCAGGACCCGTCCTACTCTGATTCTGATTGACTAGTAGGTACTGCGCATGTGAAACTCCCAACTACCCATCTTGTACAAGTGAGATGCATCACTCTATAGGTAAAACAGAGCATTCAACACACAGGGTGAAAAGAGTTGCAATAAAATTATGAACCTGAAAATGAGCAAATGACCACTTTAAAACAAAACAGATTTGAAGCACTTCTTTGTCGCTGAAGCGCATAAGGTCAATAAATATCTAAAATCAACCATAAATATCTATTACAGGATAGACAAACTGTCACACCTGCATTCAATTTTCCTGTCTGAAAAACATGCTCTACATCCCATTTGGTTTTTGAGAGATGGATGGGTGGTTATGTCTGTGACACAACACAGTTGTAAAACTGCTGTATGGGGTTGCAGTAATTAAAAACTAGACACAAGTCTCAAACTTACCGAGGAAGCGGAATGTCCTGCGCACCAGTGGATTCAGGTAACAGCAGTCCCCGGTGGCTACTGTCTTCTCTGACCGGTCAAACTCTTTGGATGTGTACTGGACCAGGAACAGCACAGTCTCTGTTACTGTGATCTGAAAGAAACAAAGGCCAGAGACAAAGAGAAAGAGAGAGGAAATTGAATTCAGATGAGCTTAGTAACAGTTTATTTGTGAGTTGAAGTTGCCATCGTTGGCAGCAACATTTTTTTTTTCACACACTGTCACACAGTCCAGAGCTTGTGTGACTGTTTTCTAAGTGGGCTCCATCTGTACAGAAACAGCTGTGGAATACACAGGAACATATGGGAAAGAGGAAGTCATCTCACGGTACGGTGAGAGAAGGAACAGAGGTGTATGTAGGCTGACATAATTTAATGAAAAATGCGATCTGGTCCATGGTTCCATCTATCCCTGATTTATTGATGTAGAATCATGAAGAGTAGATTAACGCCACATTTGCTGCCAATGGTTCCTAGAATCTTCAAAAGTAGAATGGGAGCCAGAGCGTTCAGCTATCAAGCTCCTCTCCTGTGGAATCAGGTTCCAGTTTGGGTTCAGGAGGCAGACACCATCTCCACATTTAAGAGTAGGCTTAAGACTTTTCTTTTCGATAAAGCTTATAGTTAGGGCTGGCTCAGTCCTGAACCATTCCTTAGTTATGCAGCTATACGCCTAAACTGCCACGAGACTTCCCATGATGCACGGAACTTATTGTTATCCCATTAATGCATGTTACTAACTCGACTTCTTCCCTATTTGAAGTTTTGTGCTTTCTGTAGGTGTTTCTGGCTCCTGGGCTGGAGAGTCTGGATCTGTGGTTGCAAGCCACCTACTGCCCCCATGTTCCTGCTCAACACCCACTGCCGCAATTATTATTACTATTAAGATTATTATTAGTCATTGACATTTGTATTATTACTATGGGTGTGACGAGACACCTAGCTCACAAGATGAGAAAGGACGCAATATTTGGTTCATGAGATAAAAATGAGATTACATGAAAATTTTGTGCATTGAACACTTAATTTCCTGCATTCTGGAGAATTTCTCTGCACCACTTTATGGTGGAAATGTTTATTTATGTAAAGTGAAACACACTTCAAGTGGCAGGTTACAATTTAAAATCTAAAACTCTAACAGAATATATTGTAGTAAGGCTTGCCTCTCAGGCATTCTGTATTGCTTTCAGATATGTTGACATACGCATGATTCAGTCTGCCCTCCTCTTTTGAGTCTTTTGTTTGAGGAAGTAACATCTCTAAATGTGCGTTTGGCACCTGTTTATCTCAATTATAAACAGGGTTGGGAGGGTTACTTCAAAAATATAATCCGGTACAATTATTAATTGTTAAAAAATGTAATCAGTAATGTAATCCAAGTGCCAGAAAATAAAAGTAATGTAACCTGATTACTTTTGGATTACTTCAATACCAAATACGCAAATAAAGACAAGATGTAGAGAAACATACAACTATATCCCATTCCCATGAAATCAAAATCGATGTTTATGCCTAAATGTTTTTATATGATGCCTTGCACTAGGCCTGTAAGTCATATGGCAGGTTCTGGCCCATCAGTGACAAAGAATGTTGTTTTGTATGTCGTATTGAAGGCATTTTAGAGTGTGTCATTTCCTGGAAAACGATTTTAAAACGTTGATGAATCATCCTGCACTGGGGGGCCTGCTTTCATTTAGTGTCCAATTAAAAGCTTTTCTTGTTCAAGTTTACACCTTCACTCAAGCACTGGAGGTTTTCAGGCCAGTGGCGGGGGGGGACCCAGCGGGGAATGATTGCGGGGAGCTGCGCTGGGCCAGCGGGCAACGAAACTGTGCTCAGCTGCCTCCAAGTGAACATGACATGAACAGGTCCGAACATAGCCTCATTCGTTGACTCAGCCCCGGGGTGACAAAGCTAAACCGGCAAAAAAACACCTTCGTACTGTATTCCCAGTGGTCAAACTGGCCTCCGTCAGTCTCAGAGTCTCACGGTCCGGCTGCCGTGTTCATTCACTGGGAGCTGGAATCAGTCCGCACAGAGTCTGCATGAATGGGAGGGGGCGTAACCACATTCAACTACTGGCTATACTGGCAATAAATATCTGCGACAAATCCCTCACTAGCTGTGTGTTTTTACAGGAAATACGTAAATAGCAAATAACAATCCGCTTTGCGTTTAATGGAAACTTTGTGCTCAAAGTAATCCCTATGTGTAAACCCCATTTTTACAAAATGTACCTGTAATCTGATTAAGTCTTTATTTTCTGTACTGTAACGGAATACAGTTAATTTTTGTATCCTGATTACGTAACGCCGTTACATGTAATCCGTTACTCCCCAACCCTGATTATAAATTATTTAATTTTAAGTCAGCTTTAAACTCCTGGACTTTAATAGCTCCTGTGTTTCAGCAAATTATATGTTTATGTTCAAAATGTTCTGCCCATTCAGAATCTCTCCCACAAATCTGTGTTCTCTGACATGTCCAGAAAAAGGTCGTAATATTATGAGAATAACATCATCATTTAATAAGAATTCATAATCATTATTATGTCTACCTGCCCTATACTCTGGTGTGCATTCGGCTACTGCTATTGGTAATATCTCTTTCAGACACAAACTGAAAACACAGAAATCTCACAAATCCATACATGTTAATTTCAGTGCAACTCAGTCCCTAGCGAATCAATTATTTGATGTTTTTATTGCAAAACTCTACCAGATATGTTACCACTCTGTCACAAGTTGGCTGCGACTCAGAGCGTGACAGTGGATTCACTTCATTACTATCATGGCGTACGACAGTGTCGCATCAGCCGGGCGGAGTTGATTCACTCCACAAGTCACTATCAGTTATACATTTGTTTTTCACTGCCTGGGAAAATTGATGCTTGATGGGAGAGTGTGTGAAAATGTCAATTGGGTGAGTCTCGCAAGACAGCTTTTAACCTGACAAGAAATATCGTTATATTTTAATCTTGCATGATCTCATGGCACAAGATCTCGCCACACCCTTCTATTATTTTTCATCTCTGTGTTAGGCTACTGTGTTATCTTTCCTTCTGCACTCTCTCTCTCTCTCTCTCTTCCCCCTCTTGCTCCACCCAACCGGTCAAGGCAGACGGCTGCCCAGTCTGCTCAATGTTTGTACCTTCTTATTATCTGGATAACTTATCCAGATCCAGATAGCATTTCAATACCAGGTGTAAATGGGGTGTAAAAGATTCCCATGGTGCTCCACCTGGTTCAGCACAAGTCCTCAAAATAAAATGCAGTTAGTTATATGCAAAATAATGGAGTACTAATCGGCAATTTATGAACACTTCAGTCCCAAAGAGTTAGTATCTGTAGGAGCCTTTAACATTAACTGATCTCTGCTTTGTATTTGTATGTATTATCAAAATCAGTGCAATGTCAATATGTGACAGCTGCTGTATTTTGCTGCCAACAGGTCAACAGCTAGCCAGCTACATTACACCAGCCAGTTCTCCATCAGACTGCAGCCACCAGTGACTTCAGACATAATAACAACTACCAGTACATTTACTGCAACGCCAGCGGCTTCAACATCAAAATTGTTCACTATTACCAAGGCCAAAGTCTTGGCAGCCATCCAACCGTGGCACACCAGCTATATGGGAAAACAGTTACTGTAGTTGGGAGTCCTAACCAGCCAACAACCCTTATTGTATTGTATTATGTACCCATAATATTTATCCACATCCAGAACCCCCAAAAGCCCTCATCACATATTCATGTTAGATTAATGAATAGTGGGGTCCTGGTCATACAAAACAATTTTGCATATACATAACAAAAGGAAACAGCTGTAACGGCTTTGAAGTCTAAAAGTACATTTACATTCTAGGCTGTCAAAATGCAAAAATTACATCTCTAGAATTGACACACAGACTGTTGAAATACATGAGAAGTAAAAAAAATAAATAAATAAATAAAAAAAAAATATATATATATATATATATATATATATATATATATATATATATATATATATATATATATATATATATATATGTCCTCTTTAAGCATTCTGACCATGTCTGTGTAATTTGCCTTAAACAAATCACTAGTTGTGCAGTTGACCAGCTCCCTCCAATGCAGTAACTCCCTTTGGACTGGGAAAACAATTGAAAACAATGGTGGTCACAATAATACTAGGGATAATGAAAATAAGAAAGTAATAATATATATTAAAATATACATACAAAATATACACAGACTCTCCTGTCTATCCCCTGGTACCTTTACCTATGATTGCTTTTGAGTTAATCTTTTCAGGCCTGCTTCTGTCCAAAAAAGCAACAAGTTCTATTGTCATGACCAGCACAGCACGGATTGGTTACTTGGTAGCCAGGCTCTCCAGGTGCACCTGTGGTACACCAATTTTCCTCATAGGATACTTATGTCTGGGATGAGCAAATTTCTAAAAAACAAATACATCAGCTCAAAAATTCTGTTGATGATAACTCTTTTTAAGGTGAATACATGTGAAAGACGTTTGCCATGTGTTCCATGAGTAATCAGCATGATTTTAATTGTCATCACAATGATACAGGCAATAACCATCTCAAGTGAAATACCAAGCCATCTACAAGGGTCCCATGCACATCTGTAGCAGATTCCCACTGGGTCCCTGCTGGGTCCTTGGCTGTCATGAGAGAATAACTTAATGTATAACATTTGCCGAATTTACAACAAGGCACACATAATTAAGAATTTGCCGTAGAAAGCTTTTCACAAAGTTTATAAAATCACCCCTAACTCGTCAACTCATAAAAATGTCTTGGGAGCGGGCTATAATCTATGACTTTTCATTAGACTGTGTGAGCCGTTTTTCATGTGTTTGTCCCCAACATGTTTATTGGTTTGTAGTAGAAATTCAAACCTATAAATTCAGCTTCAGGTTCGCAGCAAATTACAGGAAAGTAGCAAGATGTACAGTAGAGCAGCTAAATACATAAACACAACAGAAATACACACAACAATTAAGTGAAAATAAAAATTAAATAAAGCAGGTGTGCAAAGATTGCCAGGGGAGCGCAACAGGTTAAGTCTAAATTGATTAGAGTTGTAAGTCTGGACAGGGATCAATAATATGTATATATGTACCCAGTGATGCTATGTTAAGTCAGAGTTGGTGTGTGTGTGTGTGACTGTTTTATCGTCAAGTGCCTGTTAGCACAAAGGAACGACTGAAACGTTCTATCTTGCAACTGGGTGGGATGAGCCTGTGGCTGGAGGTGCTACTCAGCTGCCACAGTTCTTGGCAGCTGCAGGGGATCGGAGGAGAACTCCAAATTGGAAGTGATTTTGTCCATCACCCTCTTCTCCACCACTGCCAATCCAGGTCCAGACCAACAACAGAGCTGGCCTTCCTCACCAGCTTGTTGAGCATGTTAGTCTCCCCAGCCTTTTGTGCAACCACAATCGCACACCGCCGCTAACAACAGTGAGCTGGCTACTACAGACTGATACAACATCTACACTTGGGCACTACTGGTACAATGTAGGAAGTCAACTTATTCAACCTCAGGGAGAGGTTGAGACACCTGTCAAACACTCCCACACATCGTATTTGGGGGGATGATGGAACTTCTGGCAGAGTTAGGAGGAGGGCCACAGCTGAGGTGTGGATTGGGGGCACTGGTGGAGTCAAACTTTTTGAAAAACAGGTTCCGCTCATTTCATCAAGGTTGTGATTTTTCTGGATTAATCCGGAATCCCGGATTTTCCGACCCGAAAATCTGAGTCACGAGAATCATGCAGATCTATAATTTTAAAAAAGGTAGTAAAGGGGGGTGGTACAGCAGTTGGCCAAGTGAAATGGAAAGGATGTGACATCTTAAGGCTGACAAAACATAAAGGTTTCTTCCTTTCCAAGTATCAACAAGGATGTTCGTTTGCGTTCAGCTGCCCATTCCACACCTGCGCAGTGTACCACAGTCGCTCTCACGCATCAGTGGTACGTAACGTGTTGGGCAGTAATACTGTAATATTAACTTTCCCAGTAAAGAGTAATGTAACAGATTACTATTTCTAAAACAGTTATAGTATTACAGTTACTAATCCAAGTAATGCTGCGCTACTGAACGCACCATCCCTGACGTGAATTCACGACTGCACTGCAGGTCAGCGGCACTGGACCTTAATGTTGTTCAAGTCAGCTGTTAGCCAAAAAGCTAAAGGAAGACTGGAGAACAGGGAGAGAGAGGTATTTTTGACAGCTGTAAGTAATGTTATTGTGTCACAGTCTAAGATGTAAAGAATATTGTCGTCTGTTTTTACTGCAAAGCACGTGAAACATATTGTGATTTTGTGCTTTGTTGGCTCCAGCTAGATAACGTTAGTTTGCTGGCTAACGACGACATGTTGCTAACGTTGTCCGGTGCAAAAAACTATAGTTGTATGGTTATAGTACTTCATCCAGGTAACGCAATCCATAGTACTATCCTGTGTACTACCAATATAATGTAATAGTGTTGATTTTAGTCCGCAAGTATTGATAACGATTAACGTTACAAAGCAAATGTGGAGTGATTTGTTTATACTAGCTGATAGTGATGCAGCCAGCTACTTTGACACGGACCACTACCACTACCACTGTTTGCTTCATAACTTTCAATTTAGATTTATTGTCGTTTAACCGATACTCAGGTACACAGCGTCTCCACCGTCTCAGTTGCTGTAACTTAGGTGACCCACATAATATAAAATGATGCAACACAATCTGAAAACAACACCTCTAGTGGCTGCTGAAAACTACAAACCCCTTTAACTCTTTTTTTAGAGGGGTTGACCTTATATTTGCAGAACCTGATAATAATTTCCCAGTATTGTAATAACTTGGCCAATGTTGTAATAACATACCAACAATAATGTGTTAACATTTAGGGAATGCATTGTTTTTGTAAGTTGGTCATTATTTTCAAATGGACAACACAATAATCATGTCTGATAACGAAGTACTTTTCATAATTTTTTATTTGTGGATAGCCACAGTGCTGCACTGCCATTGGTCTATGGTAGATGAAAAGAGAGTCAAAGAGCCAAATAAGCCAATAATCTTTTTAGTCCTGCATCGCTGTATGATGCTACATGTCTTATTATACATCCTTAGTTAATCAGAGTGTAGGCAAAACCAAACAAACAACAAAAATACAAAGTACAATAGTTTTACATACTACATGGTGGAAATATTATTTAGTACACATTTATTTACATAAGGATGCAGTGAACACCATAGTTGGCAGGTCCGTAGTTGGTGCTCCGTTCTCTTCACAGACGACAGCAGGTTCACAGTGAGCACATATGACAGACGCGAAAGAGTCTGGAGACGCTACGGTGAACGTTACTGTGGTCAACGTTACTGTGGTCAACGTTACTGTGGTTCAGTGATGGTCTGCAAAGGCATTTCCTTGGAGAGTCGCACAGACCTTCACGTGCTATAACCTCGAGGATGTTATCTAACTGTGTTTCCGAGGCCGCAAAGTAGTACCACAGAATGTCCAGGAGCTCACTGATGCCCTGCTCCAGGTCTGGGAGGAAATCCCCCAGGATGCCATCCACCGTCTCATCACGAGCATACCCAGAAGTTGTCAGGAGTGCATACAGACGTGGGGGTCGTGCACACAACTCAGTGACATTATGAGTTGCCATGATGAAAGTCACACAAGTTGGATCTGCCTGTGATCTAATTTTTTTCCTTTGATTTTCGGTGTGATTTGGAATCCAGCCCTCAAACAACCTCAAAGTTGGTAACTTTGATTTCAACTGACTCATCATTGTTCTCAACAACATATACAATATACAGTAAAGATTTTGAACTTTACAATATACAGTATATATACTGTACAACATATACAATATACAGTAAAGACTTTGAACTTTTTTGTTCGTTGAGATCTGATGTGTAATTTAAGTGTTCCCTTAATTATTTTGAGCAGTGTTAGAATATTAGAGCAGGCAGCAGAATGTCATATTACATTCTAAGAACTTGATTGTGAAAACATTCAATACAGATCAATACAGACAATAAAGACAATACTCCAACTTCTAAAGGTATAGTGTGTATAATTTTCTCTTATTGGAAAGGGGGAGGTTTAGTGTGTAATATTCACGAACAAAAAGTACTCCTATTTCCGCCTATTTGAAAATAATGACTTAATTGCATCAACAATGCATTCCCAAAACATTAACACATTATTGATGCAACATCGGCCAAGTCGTTACAATAGTGGGAAATTATTACATTATTGGGTTCTGCAAAAATAAGGTTAACCCAATTATGTAATAACCTCCTGTTAATGTAACAATTTATTACATTATTGGTACAGAGATTTTTACTTTATTGGTTAAGACATTTTATTACCTTATTGGAAAGTTATTACATTATCAGGTTTTATTACATTTTTGATGTAGAAGAGGAGATTTTCATTACATTATTGGGGGTTATTACATTATCGGGAATTTATTTTTGTAGTACATGGAGGGAGTTGAAAACCCCCGTACAGTTGTGTCAGCAGGCCATAACAGTGCTCTGCAAGAACAAAACCACCTTTTTCACAGTGATAAAGCAGTGATGGCTAGACTGCAGGGCTGGACTGGAACTTATAGCTAAAGGTCATTGTGTTCTTAGTAACTGCCATGACAGAGGCCCACAATTGGACATGATAAACACTACTGAGGCTACTTGTCTCCAGGATGTGCCCCATGCTCCTGTGTCTTTCGAGCCCAGAGTTGTGCTTCCAGCGCTTGGCCGATTTCACTGAAGGATTAATCTTTCATTTACAGGTTTTCCCCGCCGGGATCTGTACAGACAACCTCCTGACCTTGCCTGGTCTGAATGTTTCCACCTGGCTGAACACCCAGAAGCATAAAGTCCTGTCAGGGATTACAGTACAGTGCATTCAAGCATGCGTCCAAGTGTGCTCATGCGCCCGCCAGTTTATGTGGTCACGTTGGGTACTGAAGCTGGGAGCTGAAACCAACAGAGCTGCCACGCACCCAGGTGCTGCCACAGTGATTTATTCAGCTCGACTGGTGAACAGGGCAGACAAGGTAGAGGAGTAGAGGAGAAGTGAAACAAACCAACTTGGACTGAAGTTGCAAATACACAAGGTTTTTCAGCTTTCCTGTGGAATCAGGTCCCACTTTGGGTTCGGGAAGTAGACGTCATCTCCACATTTAACAGTAGACTTAAGATAAAGCTTTTATTTAGGGCTGGCTCAGGAGAGCCCTACACCATCCCTTAGTTATGCTGCTAACTCGACTTCTTCCCTCTTCTGTAGTTTTGTGCTTTCTCATCTCTCTCCTCTCTCCTGTCACTTTCTGCAGGCGTTCCTGCCTCTGGAGCTCTAGAGTCTGGGTCTGTGGTTGCGAGCCACCTACTGCCCCCATGTACGACACCTGCTGCTAAACACCTGCTGCTACAATTACCATTAGTCCTATTATTATTATCATTACTATTGCTATAAATATTATTGCTATTATTCATTTTTATTGATTGATTAAATGTTTTATTTCTGGTACCATTACTATTTTTTTTTCACATTTCTATGTGGAAGTCGGGCTACTGTGTGTTCTCTTTCCTCCTGCTCTGATTGGAGCAGATCCCTGCATGCTAGCTCAGTTAGCCAGCGGCCATGACACAGTCCACCAGCTAACTTCACAGGCTAACAGAAGCAACGAAGTAGCTTAGCGCTTAGCTTAAATCAGAGGAGAACAGACGGAGTGACCGACCTCCATGTGCTCAATCAGAACACGACACAGCAAAAGACCTCAAGAGAACCACGATTCTCCCCCGCTTGGCTAGTTCACAACTGACTTGCCAGCTACTATCAACTAGCATGCTGAAATGACTTTCTTCCTCTACAGACAGATAACGTGACTGGGCAGACAGTTTTTTAGTGTACTTGGCTAAGCATACGACTGTTATCTATTGTACATGTAACATTATTGATGTGATTTCATTGAGCTTTTATTGTTGTGATCGTTTAAAGCGAGGTTATCTTGTAACTTTAGCTATCAGCCAACACTAAACTAATGTTAGTAATAGTACCTTCCACACAAACACAATCTTTGCATGCTAACTAACTCTTTTTAACTTGGCACTGTTACACAGATCACATACATTTTGTATACTTCGATTTGGCCTTAAACACAGCCACACACGGAGAGAAAACGTAAATATCCCACTTCACATACTCTCTTTGGTCTGTCCATGTTTGTTCATGCTTGAATCATCACAGCAGCGTTATGAAATGAGGATCTTGCCATTTTGGATTTTTTGGAGCTGCTCAATGTCCAATTTACATAGAACTACCATTTTCTCCCAATAAGTTAATATACAGCCTATTAAGATATAAATATTGCTGTAAAGCATGAAACGAAAGAAGCTTTTGAATAAATCTTTTTAAAGAGTGTGAAATAAACCAAATTTGTAACCCTAACCCTTAAAGTAGGGGGCGTCAGTGCGCATGTATGGGCATAGCATGTGTGTGTCTGTGTGTGTGTGTGTTTCGTGTGGTAGAAGAGGAAGAGAGACAGAGCACCAGCTGTGCAGAGTTGTGAACCTTGCAGGACTTTGAATCATTTATCATAATTGATGAACCACACAAAGAATATTATATCGTTTTTAAACAGTAACTTGGAATATACCTGCTGAAGCACCGCAACATGCATGCAATTCTCAACGGGCATGCACAACTCGGTTCAAGACCAGTGAACAGTTGGCGAGCAGAGCAGAGACAAAAGGGTCAACAATAAGGCTCAGTTTAGCTGTAAATGTACAGTGTAATTTGGAGTGACCAATGAATAGAAACTGCAGCTCTGTAACACTCATGCACGTGTAACACCCCCCCAACACACACACACACACACACATTATTCAACGATCATTCGACTATAGGCAAGACTTGATCATTCTGATTCGACTATGTACATTTTTAGTCGGGGACAGCCCTATTAATGAATTTTCTGGGCTATTTCGACCACAGAGATTCAGATGAGGAAATGCATTTCAGATATTTTTGGATGCCAGCAGATTTGGTTTGTCACGTGCAGCCATTGATCGTACATCACTGTATGCACAGTACGCCTGTAGACATTAGACAGAGACCAGTCAAATGTTAGCTTCAGGAGGAAGCCAACAGGCTGTAGCAGCTAGCTACAAACTGTCGTCAAGTACAGTGTCTTCCGGAATGTCTGTAAAGCATCTTCAGTCACCCAATGGGAAGCAATTGCAGCTGAATTCTGGCGACTGTGGGACTTTTCCCAACTGTATCGCCAGCGTAGACCGAGAAGCTGTTCAGGGACCACATCCTTCGAAGGCTGCATTTGAAGACCGAATATGTCACAGTCGATGCGACTAGGCTGTCCCATTTCGAAGGCTCCTTCAAATGCAGCCAAGAAATGCAGCCTTCTTTTCCTCTGTTTGGAGGATCCAACAGCTGGATCCTTCGCTGCCACAGGTATTCCGAGATTCATTGCGCGCCGGTTGATTGTCCCAGCATAAATAATGGCGTCGGCTGTGGCTGTGGAGTTGAGCCCCCCGAATTTTACCTATAAATCTAAGTATTGGATTTCAAATCACTAAAAATAACAAGAGGCATAAAAGCACAATGTGTCGTTTAAAGAATAGTATTGTGGAATAAGTTAACGTGAGTTAAGTGATTAACTGGCAAGCTAACATTACCTGAGGTTATTGATGTGCTAAAGTTAAATGCAACTCGGCTGGGCATGTTACAACCTCAAAAATAAAGCCTTTAACGTCTTCACTTAAAATCGAAGAGGTTCAGAGTCAGACCTACGTCTTATTGAGATTGTCGTGATATTATACATCACTTATACTTCATATTATGTACATAAAAATACCACGTAACGTTAGACGGGTTGTGAACCCTGCTTGGTTTTCAGACAGTAAACGTAAGCCACGTTCTGCCAACGTGGCTTGGAGGTAATTAAAGTATCAATAGCCCTTTTGTAATATCTGCATTTAATCATTGTGTATTTAAAGTTACAGTTAAATGAGCCCCCATCCTATACAAAGCCTTTAACAATAAGACAACTAGTAGATGGGGCAACCCTTTGTTGTGTTTTTGTGTCTATGTCATGCCCTGTCACCTTTTCCAGTCTTCACAAAATTACCATTTCTTTTGTTTCTCTGTGATTAGAACAATTTTGGAGAAAATGTGCCTGTGGGTGACTTCCCTCCAAGCAAAAAAAAGGTGGGACAATTAAATAAAAAATACAAAGTATGCATGTGTAATTTGAAATTTATATATTCTGTATATATATTTTTTTTAATAATTTTTGTATAAATCATTCACTGTGTAGAATAAAGGGAACTACAAACTGCATTCATCTTACAACCCTGTTTTAATATAATACATACATTTACCTTGTACGTTGTATATTAATTTCATTCATTTCTGCCATGCACGTTAATAAACACGGTTGCTGAAATTTGTTTTTCTGCTGTTGTTATTTACCATGATTGATTTCCTGTGCCTTAGGATTGCAAGTGTCCAGGGTCAGGAGAGGGTGTAGGGGGGAAGCCCACTGCTGCAACTTGGCCCTGGTTTGTCCTCGTGGATGAGGTGTTGGGACAGAGGCATTCCACCACCCCACCTGTCGTAATTGCCTCTCTCCCTGAGGACACACCAGGGCAAAGTACTGCAGCGGGTGACCAGGAGGAGGAAGAGGAGGAGGAGAGCCAGCCGAGAAAGAGAAATAGGGACAGAGAGGATGAGCTGCTTCAGCTTTTCAAGGAAGACATGAGGTTGCAGAGAGAGGATGGACAGGCTGTTCTCTCTACTAGAGAGACTTGCTGAAAAATAATCCTTAAATAATAATATATATATATAATATTTATTAATCAATTAAAATAAAATATTTCTTCTTTCTTTATAACTATTTACAACATATTTACTACATTTATTCCGCTGAGCAGGGAGACCCTGGATGGGCCGCCACAATAAAGACCCTGGTGTATTCTGTCAGCACGACATCATCTGGGGTGGTCTCCAGAGTGTGTAGCAGGTGTGGATGCATCTCTCCAATGTCCACCGCATCGTCCATCAATGGGTTTCAGGGCTGAGTCAATCGACGGCTGCCATGTCACTAAGATGTTTTAGTAAGAGGCAAGAATAATAGGAAGTGCACACAAAATACTAATTCACAATCTTATTTTGACAAAATAAATCTCTACAAACAGGCAGAATTGTTAGGATATGAATAGGAATTTACTGATCTTTTACTTGCCTGTTAAAAATATTGGTGGTCAGGGGGAACCTCCTCCAGGGTAGACAGGGTAGCCTCATCCTCCTCAGGCTCATCCTCTGGGGCCACAATGTCACCAGCTCCAAGGCAGATGTTGTGGAGGATGGCACATGCTGTTATGACCTGAAATGTCACCCTCCGTCTGCAAGGATGAAATGCCCTGGAGGAGGGTAGAGTGAACTCCTGTACAGTGGGCTGTAGCGGAGCACTCTGGAGTCGTGGACCGACCCAGGGCAGCCCACACAGGTGTCAATGAAGTGGCCCTGATGGTCACAGACAGCCTGCAAGATGATGGATGGAAACAGTTTCCTGTTCCTGTAGCACTGACCATCAGGGCCGCTTGGTGGCTTGATGCGGACATGGGAGCTGTCGATTGCTCCAGCTGCTTTAAAAAAGGCTCTGTGTCTTGCCAGCCCTGCAAACCCATGAGTTATCGGTTGTAACTTATCCTGGGTCTTCGGTAGGTGGATGACCTTGTGGCGAATGGCCACCACCTCCTCAGTGACTCTGTGGACGATGCGGTGGACAGTGGATCGAGGCGTTGCAAACACTCTGGAGACCACCCTGTATGATGCCCAACTTGCCAGCCAGAAGAGAAACACCAGGGTTTCAATCGTGGCACCCCATCCATGTCTCCGTTCCTGGTTTAGGAGACCCAGTAGCACTCCCAGGGCCTCCCTGCTCAACCGGAAATCTGGCCGTGTGTCCTGCTCGCTAAAAAACCTGTCCAGCACAGGAACACTGAAATTTATCCTGCATTACAGGGGCCTGGGCTGGTTTAGGGATACAAGGAGAAGAACAACTGTTATGAAGTGTAGAGAGCTTAGTTAGATAAGGCTTGTATATCTTTCTGATCAATCACAAAAACAGTGTCAATATTTTAATATTAAAGTAAGTTAGGTTTTCTTTAAATATGAAATTATGTTGTTAAAGTGAAATGGCAGTAGCAATAAACTACGTTAACTGTGGGTCACATCACTGTTAGCTTTCGGAAGCCTATAGTACCTAAATACATATCAAATTTAACGTTTTCTTAGTTACTTTCCCCCGTATTTACCTGGCCAGGCTCCTCTCTCAGCCTGAGATACATCATGCGGTGGCGCTGGCGGTGAACGTAGCTCTAGTTCCTCTATTAAGAGGTAAAATATTAAAATTAAAATATTCCTCTCCATGCCAGTGGACCGCAGCTGTGAAGGTTGCTAGGCGACAGGAGCGGCGCTTCCCCACGCATGGGTAAGGCCAGGATCAGTTGATGACGCAATAGACAGTCCTCCGTAGACCAGACTGTCTCATTTAACAATGGTCGGTTCGGCCTTTTGCGCCCGTATGCCTTCGTAGGCAGCAAGGGCCACGCCCTTGCGAAGGATGCGGTCCCTGAATTGAGACACTGTCAAGGCATGTCAAAGCACCACCGCTTGGAGCGACTACTTTAACTACAAGGGCGCCCATTCCACTGTTCTGATGGCTACCTGCGATTCCAGATATCGCTTCACCATGGTGGATGTAGGGGGGTACGGACAGGAAAGTGACAGGGGTATCTTCAAGGAGAGTAGATTTGGTTCAATGTTTCTTAAATACACACAGAACCTGCCCCCACCAGCCAATCTTCCTGGAACAGGATTCCGAATCCCAAAGGTGATAATTGGTGATGCTGCGTTCCCGGTACACAACAACCTCATGCATCCCTTTCCAGGTATATAACAAACGAAATGAATCATGCAATAGTACTTTGTCCATGACTGTGTTCTTCATTGAACTTCATCTGCATTTGAAAATAGTGAAGAAGTACAAGCTGGAATAGCCACGCCCCCAAAACCCGTGAACGCGCGTTGCCAACTCTGTGACGAGCGGAGGGCAGCGCGATGCAGCGGCTCACATCAGGGGTAAGAAAACATCAACACAACTTTATCATTATGAAAATAAACAACCAACCCGGCTGTTAGTACTCATTATCAAGCTAGCATGTTAATATTGGATAGGTTTAAAAAGACCAAGTTTTAATCAGTAACGAGCTGCCTAGCTAACCGTTAGTAACAGGTAGCTGTGCTAACAGCTGCGGTAACATTGGGCAAAGCTAAAAACAGGCTGATACACATTTTCCCGTTTCCATCAGTTACACTACACGAACGTGAATTTCGTGTTAGACTCATAACATGTACGTGGTTTTGCATGTTAGAGCTTCCACTGTGACGGCATTATTGTCTCCGATGAGAACTGCACTCTAGAGCCAAGCACAGACCGGGACAGGACCAGGACCGGGGTCGAGGCGAAGCAGAGTAAGGACGGCTGCCGGGATCCGTGGAAGAAGAGGCAGGACGGGGAAGACGAGGTGCAAGTGATGTAATCCATCACTATTGTTATTACTTTTTTATTATTGTTTTCAGCTTCAGCCATCAGTGTCATGCACATTGACCTGGTGTGTAATGTAGACACAGAAGTCCTGTCAGAGAACAACAAAGCCCTATTCAATAAAAAATATCTGATCATGTTGATGAATGTTCTTTCCAATTACACCGATCTTTCCCATTTGGAATTCTAACAACTATATATTCCTTTACAGACCAGAATCTGAGGACTGTGGACAACATCCAGACTACAGTGTTTTCATGCACCACACATGGCTGATCTTCCAGACCCAGGACAGAGTAACAGACAGTTCAGTCAGGCAGCAGACAGACAGTTTGTATTGTGGCAGTGTGAGAACTTAATTAATCAACATTAAAACAATGTAAATGTACCCGAGTTAGCTAAAAAGTGCTATTTTTCATTGGTAGTCCCCCATCCAGGTGTAAAAAAGGCAGCCTTAAAAATAATCACAGGTTTAAAATCACTAGATGAAATTACATACAAAACATTATGGTTAAGAAATACAATTCATGTAAAATAATTATATAATATTTAAATGCTCATAGAAAGCATTAGTGCCCACAAGTTTGGCTCTCTACAAGCCGTTTTTTTTGCATTCTTTTTGAATGAGAAGAATGACGAAGACTCTGATGGTTTCAGGCACTGTGTTCCATTGCTGAGCTGCTCTTACGGAGAAGACAGCCTAACCAAAAGCTGTTTTTCTCCGGGGGATAATGCAGTCTTCCCTCACTGCCCCTCTAGTTACCCTGACCTCACTGGATCTAAAATGTATAAAATAACATAGTGGAGGTGGTGCTAAACCGTGTCTGATTTTATAAATCAAACAGATGTTTTTGAATTTAATGAGATTGTCCCAGGTAAGTAACTGATATTTCCTCAGAATACTACAGTGTTGGTAATGGTATGGTTTTTTATCCAGTATTTTTAATGCTTGTTTGTATAATGTTTCTAATGGTTTTATTGTTGTAGAGTGAGTGTTGGACCAGTTTATTAAACAATATGTTATGTGGGATAAAATCATGGAAAATAAATATGATTTAGCAGCTGTTTCTGGAAGATATGCAACTGTTCTCCTGATCCATTAGGACAATACAGAGGTTTAATCCTAGCAGGGTGTAAGATGTAATGTTAGTGAACTGATACACAAATAATTCCATCCACTGTGTGGATAAATACCTGTACATTGTTAGTTTTATTCCCAGGAGGGTAGAGAAAATACAAAGTATATTTTTTCCTGTTCTGGATTATTTTCATTCTTTTTTAAATAAAACATTGAAAATGATAAATGCCTTTTCTTTACACTTGCAGCATAAACAATCAAACAACTACATTTATGTCTTATGTCTGAAATAATGACATCCAAATGTGGTATAACACTTGTTTATAGTTATTATATACTACTAAAACTATAACCTATATCACAAATAGATCATTTTAAACATCATTAAAAATAAGTATATACAGGAATCGACAAGGCGTGTCCAGAGGTGTGTTGACTGATTATGCAGACAGTTCAGACTTGAATGTAGCATCGTATCGCTGCTGTGGAGATGATTAAATATCACCTCTCTGACATGATTACCACATTTCAAAAACAACCATATTACTTTTTGATTTATATTTTGCTGTATCTAGCAACACAGTTGGGGCAGGGACACCTGACTGAACCCCATGTTGAGGGGGATCATCAGGTCTCCTGGTTCTGCTTCTAGGCAGCTCCTCAGTAGTAGACGACCGTCAGAGGAGGAGGATGGCACTCTGGAGGTCTGCGATGTAACTGTAGTCACAGAACACAGAAAGGAGGATCAGCTTAGTGAAAAGTTTGTAATACCTGACATCGTTCTCTTACAGAGTAGTTAGCATTTCCACATAAAATGCAATCAAAACAATAAATCAGCACCATCTATCTGTATTCCTCATACTGTTTAATATTTTTTGACTCATCACTTGTAAATGTATTGAGTAAAATACATAGGAGTACTCATAATGCAACATACTGAATTGTGTCATCAGCTTTTCTCCTGGCTGGACTGTGGACACGGTGGTTGTAATCCAGGCCAACCAGCATGGTCCAATCAGCTATATACTGGTAATATATATAATATAATATATAATATACTGGTGAGAAGTACAGGGCTATAAAAAACTCCAAATCTGCAGGTGACCTGAGGGTGCAGTAGAAATAAAACATACAGGGTTAAAATAAGTAATGGCATAACAGCACAAATTACAGTAAAAGGTTTTCACACAGTAGGTTTAGCTATGAACAATGTCAAACTATATTATATAACTAAAAACACACAGCTACATCACCACATTTGTAAAAGTAACATACAGTTAAATATCAACTGCAGACACAAGATAATCACACTAACTAGATTAGATACAAGGTAAAGATAACGTAAAGTTAGGTGTAAACATAGTATAACAATAAACCTATATGGTGAATAACTAAACAGGCGCAGTCTACACTTACTTTGTCTTACCTGATGTTAGCGTAGGAAAACAAAGCTTGCGCTGCTGTTTTCCAGCTCACCTACAGCTAGATATAATTCATCGTCTCTACTCTGGCTCCTACACCAGCCTGCGCTCGTAGCTACCGTTAGCTCTATGCGTAGGTAGCTACGTTTGATAAAAGCCAGATTACCTCTCCAGCAGAAATAAAGCCACCACGCTGTGTCAGCCCCTCAGTGTTCCTCAGTTGTCACTATCGTTGAAAAGCCATGCAGATATCACCCACCAGTCTGACCGCTTCGCTCGTCAGGTCTGAGCGGGCTGACCAGGTGCGCGCATGGGGGCAGCTCTTGTAGCAGCAGGGCTGGTAGCCATGGCAGCGAGGAAGAGTGACAGTCAGCCAGCCAATCATTGCATTCGGTCCGAATGGAACGAGTCGCTGTGTTTACTGCAGCCCTGAGAGGACTATAGACAACTAATTTTTATACTGTCTTTTTCAGAGCACCTAACTTTTTAATATGCATTGGTGTACATAGACAGTTTCAACAAATATGAGAAAAAGTGTTTTAGAAGCAACTTGCCTACTCTGCCTTTAATATTACTCTACAGTTCTGTGGTTTATCAGTTAAGTGTATGAACTACACTGCAGACTGAAGTCTCAGACAGATCCACGTTATATAAGCTCATCTCCTCTATGAAACGTCTGTATCCTCACTGCACTGCATTATTTAAAAAAAATATGATGGTCATGGGTCACATCTCTTGCCCAGGCACTGTCTCTCCCTCTTCATCGACTTGCTGTTCTGGGGGATCATCAGAATCATTATAATCTGATGTGAGCTGACGTGCTAACATGCTGTAGTAAGCGTATTGTCTCATTTCCGGTGCTTGTGCGTTACTGGGAGTGTATTTTTGGAGTTGCACCTCAACCCAGATAATTTGGTTAGATTCTTCATTACAGTGGCAAATTAGCCACAAATAGAAATCAATGACTTGTCTGCTCATGTAGGTCACATTCTATTGGTAAATTGTTTTGCATTTGTTTTCAGAATTTTGACACATTTTGACTTCAAATTAAAAAACAAACACAGTCTAACTTGTATTTTCAAACCACTGTTTCAAGACATGCGTGCAAATTCTGTGCAATGCTCAGCATTCCAGTGTCAAATCTGTGTTCGCAGAGTATTTGTGGATGGCTTTGCAAAAGATCCACAAACGTAGGCAGCCAATCAGCAGTATTGCTTGCCATGTGATTCATGCCTCCTCAATAAGCCTTTCAAATAAGAATTGAAACATGTGAGAATGTGTACATTATATACTAATCTAATCATGTGTTGACTTTGTTCATGTGATAACATAAGTGCTGAATAATAATCCCCCTTTCGTGGTTTGGTTGGTGAACTGTGCCTTTGTAATAAATTATAACATTTATATAGGCCTACTATGTTTGCTGCTCTCCTGTTTCTGCTCATTAACCCATGTGGTCTGGAAAGATTGTAATGTGTTGATTGAAAACTAATTTCTACCATATTCTTTCTTATACTGTATAATCATAGAAATGATAATGATTGTTATTAGTGCCTGTATATTGGTTAGTATTCCCTGTTCTTAGTGTGTTTAGTAGATTCATTAGCGCCATCTTAGAAGTTAATTTTTGGTAGCTTTCTGCCAACAGAGAGCAATCTGTACCAATGTAACAGGTCTATAGACAATGGGAGTTTGACTTAACCTACCTCACTCTGCAGATTAATAAGCTTTAACCAAACATGTCAAGCTTTTCTCACAACAACACACAGATGATCTCGTGTTAAATCAAGTTATATAAGGTAGTATAGGTGAAACAGTGTGTTCCCTTAGCTCTCACTGCGTTTCTGCCCATTTGTTTGTCCTGTCTGTGCTGGCCTGCAGGTGGCGCATACTTCAAGGGCAAGAGTCAAGGGCACCAGCACGATGCCTCTGCTTCTCAGGGAGTATGCTCTTATTATGTCTTCATTTTTGTGAAATTGTCTAACTTGGAGAAAAATGAAGACGAGCAAAACTCAAACTAGTCTAACTGATGACCATGGATATTTTCATACCTGTAGTTCAGTACATTTGTTCTGGGAAAAACAGTTTAACTTCTGGTCCATTTCAAGTCGCATTCCCACTGGCTTATTACAAACAAACTAAAAGGTGTTAACAAGACAGGTAAATCTGGACTTCACTAGTGCTACACGGACCTGCAGAAGAAAATCCACTTCCAAGACTGGTTATGTTGCACTTAACTTATGTGTTTTTTATGCTCTCTGGTACAACAAAGAGCTTAGGAAGCCATAACTGATTATGATCATTATTGTACTGTCTCAACTAACAAAGTGACAGTTAGAAAAGGGACAAAAGAGGCATAATTTAATCAATCATTGTCATATTACGGGAAAACATACTGTGTGGTTGCTATGGTTACACTCACTTTTTAAAACCTGTGGAGGAAGACCCAAGCTCAAAACATCTCTCCACTTTGCTTTCACACCACATAAATACACCACACTTACTTGGAAGCACCAAGACCCTCTTTTTCAAGCAGTCTCCATCAGATACATACAAGCTGAACCAAAAGGGCAAGTGCACCAGAGGTAATTTGAACCGCAAAAAAAGAGGTTTGGTTTGAAAGCACCCTATGATTCTTGTAGTGCTACTTGCCTCATAATGAAGTTTTTTTAAAGCACTCTTGAAGAACCTGGGGAGATGAAGGGAAATTGTGCCATTATCCTTTAAGTGCTGTTCAGCGCAGGTTACATAGTCTGACTTTATGGAATTGCACTACCTGTGTGAAGTTACTATTTTACTATTTTTATAAAGTGCAATCACTAATTTGAGGCTTGCATATACTAGTGTTGGTCGTGCACTTTATAAGCCACAACGTATTGCCTGTGATCTCACTGAGATTGGCAAGAAGTGGCTAAAGGGCTGCCTGATTTCCAAAAAACCTGAGCAGGACTGTGACAGCCACAGGCCATTTGTACCACTTTCTCATCGGCTTTAACACAAGCTGACAGGGCCACAGAGACAATGTGCTGCTTGTTTAGTCCCTCAACTACCTCCCTGCCAACTCTCTCTCTCTCTCTCTCTCTCTCTCTCTCAATCTGTATCTCCCTCACTGTAGAGCGATTCCCCGCTGGCTAAGTCATGATGACAGGGCCAGGGTGACCCGCGCTGCTTATTTACTCAACTGTTCCTCTGGTCAGAACTGAACTCGTTCACTTATCTCAATCTGTTCCTTCATCCCTGTTCTGGAGACTCTCACTTATTTAATTTCACACCAATCTATGTCAGGACACTAATCTATCTTTATCAGCATTGCAAGGCAGAGTGTAGCGAACAGGAAAAGACACTGACATGCCTGAACCAATATTGGGGCAAGGCTTTGCTGGTCAGTGTGCCTGCCGCCAGATACGGTTTTCACAATAAATCTCAGTGTCTCAATACGTCTTCATTTACAGGTTAACTGGGCTTGCAGTGACAACAAGTTTTAACAGGAAAGTGACACAGCGCCTTATAGAACAATAGAAGAGGCTTTTATTTGTTTATCTTCCAGGCTCAGCAATTTCAGCACAGCTACATGGAGTGGATGATAATGAAAAAAGGTCAGTTATTTTAATTGAGAATGTTGCCACACTTTATAACAGTTAGGCCGCAGTGAGTAACGTTACTGTAGTAAATGTAGTAATAGCGGTACACTTGATAGTAAAATGGGTCGCATTGGCTGCTGAAGTAATGTGGAAAGCCATTGGAGTTTGTGTTGGAGTCCATTTTGTGCTCATTTTGTGGTGTTAGTGGACTCCATTTTGCTAGTTGTGGTGTTGCCGCTGTAGTCGGCAAGAGGCTCGGGAGTGCACATGCAGAGATCTCGACCCGATTCTTTCACATAAGAAGCAGAACTGGGGCTGTTCCAAGCAACAGATAACAGGTGTGTTTATTTCTAAATGAGGTTAAAGCCCGTTGACAAATAAGGTTGTGTAATAATTTTCAATTTTTTTTTTGGTCTACTAAAAATAGCCTACAGCTTTATTTATGTCTCTTTTGTATACAATATTTCAGTAATGCTCAGGAAAGGCCAAAGTGTTACATTGTTGACACTTTAATGACCAGAGTGGAATTTTCTACACTTTGGAGTGGAATGGGCCTAAAGGACACATCTCAGGCAACCACCACAATCTCTCTTTGGTGTTGTTTCTTGGTATCGTCAGAGACGGTTCAGACAGTTTTGTTATAGAGCATCTTTGATATAGTCTTATATAGGTATAGTGTTTACTCCCTTAGAGTCTATCTGTTGATAGAATATCAGCTATTGCTGAAGATATTTTATTTAGTATTTAGCCATGATGTTTGAATGTTCATTTGCCTAGCTTGATAATTAAGAAAAATGGCAGTTCAGAACTCAGAATCAGCTTTATTGCCAGATAGAGACTAAATATTTTGGAAAGGCCAAACATTTTATTTAATTGTCATTTTGTGTTGTTACAGTTACTCTAGAAATTGAGAATAAAAAAGTAATTTGATAAAAATTGTTTTGGTAATTTGTTGCCTAATAACTCTGCACACTAATAGTTGCCTAATAATTCTGCACACATATATTCTCCAGATAAAGACAAACCTCACTTTCCTTAGTTCAACATTCAGGTTTTCAATTATATTTTGGATTGACTGAAAGCATTGTGTTTGAGATCCTTAATAAATCATTTTTAATTTGGAAAGCCTTATAAATAACTCCACAATATGTTATTTGCTAGATTGATAAACCCCATTCAAATGGAAAGGGACATTTTTAAAATGCCTTGTTGCTACATCCTAAACAATTGCAGTTGTTCACTGTGCTGTTACAAATAAGGATGATTATCCTTTACTGCGTGATTATAATGCAGAGGTTAGAGTGGCATGTGTCGCTCTTGGCCCTCAGATAAGCCTCTAACTCTCCGCCTCCCTCCCACTCCTCTCATCACTTTTTAAGCACAGTACCATGCAGCCATAATTTAGAAACCCCTACAGCCAATGTGTGGATAGGAATGTAAATTACATTTATGATCAACGATGAGGGCATTTGCAAATGTAAGGTCATACATTAATAAATCTGGTTGAAATTGAAGGGTCAAGGGGCTTGCCCACAAACTACACCTCTGGGCTGATGGGAAATCATAATGGTAATGCTTAAAATAGACTAGCTGATGTTATGATACTTTTTGAAATGTGCCACATCAGCCTGAGTCGAGGTTTAGTTGTCTAATCCATGTTTCAAATTGCCATAAAATGGCCTGTGTATTAATATGTAAAATCAGTGATCTTTTATTGTAGAATTAAAGGGCTTAACTCAATGAGACATAGGCTTTTGGTAGATCCTTCCTCTAATGTCTTTGTGTACTTCACTTCTTGTCTCTGTGTTTTCCATTGTCTGTATTTAGGGCCTGATCACGAGTGCCATGGCTCTTGGCACTGAAATGCAAGGAACCTATTATTTTTGGTAATATTGATTTTCTTCCCGTAAAACCCATTTTTTAGGTTCTTAGGATGTCCGAAAGCACACGAACATTTGCAAACGTATGCAATTTCTGCAGTGACTATGCTCAGGCGTGGTCAGGGGGCTCTATATATAGTTTGTGTCCCTCAGTTTGCAACATGCAGTCACATATTGTTCAGCTAAATATGCTGCATGTCCTTCTCTTATAGAATCTGTTGCTTTCACTGTCATCTAGCTCTATGAAGTTTGGGACTAACAAATCAAATTTCTTTTTATCAAGTATTGTATGCACACATATTTATGTATTTGTCACATGTTTGTCTCTGCCTCACCTGTTGTGCAGTGACCACAGACTCTCATCTGTTGGCAGCCAGGACTTCTTGTGTCGTCCTTTCTCTGTGGCTAGACTCTGGACACAGAGTCTGAGTCACTGAGTTTGGGGCACTATAGCAATTATGTTTGTTTGAGGTTTGGTTTGATTCATCCAGTGTTCCAGAATTACATCTGTTGTTAATTTTATAATTTGGTTTACCCTGATTAATGGTTGGAAAGAAGTACAGGTCTGAGGATTGTCTTATTGTGCGTTACTGATCATGTGCATGTTTTGCCATGAAACAGGATGATGTAGTAACTAAACTAAGCAAATCAATGCCCCTTATCTCAAGTCACAATATAACACGATGTTTTCTACATACATGACAGGTAGACAGAAAGGTTGGAGTTTTTTTTCTTTTCCTTCACTCATATGAGAATGGATAAAGGCTGAGTTGCCATATGAAGGATTGTTTAAAATGAGTAAACTGCAGATGGTTGAAATGAATGTCAATCCAGTGGGGTGGTGATGGAGCAGTGGATAAGACACATGCCTTTGGTGTGAGAGACCTGGGTTCAATTCTCCACTGTGACACATCCACCAATGTGTCCCTGAGCGAGACACTTAACCCCTAGTTGCGCCATGCGACCTCTGATATATTTAGCAATTGTAAGTTGCTTCGGATAAAAGCGTCAGCTAAATGAATAAATGTAATGTAATTCCAACAATGGAAATCTAGCCTGAGATTTCAAATTGATGAAATAATGTGTGTCAGCTGAGGCTGAGGTTTTATGGTGTGACTGAAGATGGCACTGATTGAGTGTCTGATCAGTTGAGGGATATCATATCCTGATCACTAAATATGTTGCTGCTTATAAAACGGGTGATTGGTTCATATTTGTTATATAATGAGCGTATATAACAGGTATGATACCGAATTCAGGGTTTGAGTTATAATCTGAGCTTCGCGGGGGTATCACACCCCATTTACACCTGGTATTAAAATGCGATCTGATACAGATCTGATAGGCGAAAGATTGCATTTTATGGGTGGAGATAAATAAATAAATGAGAGAGTAAGAGCGAGAGAGAGACAAATCATTGCTTATTATGTGATTCAACATTTCCCTGTCTCTCACACACAAAAACGCACAAACACTCACACAGCAGTCCACTACTTGCCACAGATGTCTGCAATATTGCAACAAAGTTTAAGTTTCAATAGCCTGTTCAAAAGACTATTGCTCAAGGAGAGACGCAATTCTGCCCTTTCTGGTAGGTATAATATTAAAGTGTTCTTATTTTACACACTGCTGTACGCTGGCACACAGTATCACAGCATTATTATTATATAAGTTCAAGTTACCAAAGTCGATCTACTGATGCTGGACAGTTTTATAGTGGCTGCACAAAAAACGTCAACGTGCAAATATATAAATAAATTGTTCTAATAATTCTGGCCTTGGATGTACGTATGTTGCTTAGCAACCGTCATTCGCTATGGCCTACCGGCAGCCTGGTGGCTACTCTTTGTATTCATTAAAAAATAAATGTCTGTTGATGAAATAAAGTCAAATTGTAGTGCGTCTATTAGCCTACTTTCTTTTTGCATTACTTGTAACCGCTTCGCGTCAGGCAAAACAACGCCCCTTGACATAATATGATATAATATATCGATGATATGATATAATAAGCGTATACCACGGCCTGCTGGAGGCTGTGTTACATACCAGAACATATGAATTTAGAACTGCGCAGATGATTAAAAAAGAAAATTAAACTTCAGCTGATTTCAGTGTTGTTGTTGCATACTTCCAATGCCCAATGAATTGCCTGTTTCCTAACACCTTTTCAGAGGTCAAACATAGACATGAAGTCTTTGAGAAAAGCTCCACAGAGAACACACACACGTACACTCACACCCACATACAAGAGAAAAAGCCAGATGCTGAAGAACTGGAAATTGAGTTAGAGACTGTAGGGTCGGGAACGATTTCTACACATAGAGGTACATATGCCACCCAGCCAGTCTAGCATGTTGCAATGGCAGGCTAACAAATCAGAAACAGCACCTGTCAGATTTATCATGGAGCTGTCCCTGTCTATAACTGCACTCCCTGGAGAAATTTTGTAAAAATGAAAAAAGCAGTCTCAGAAAGGATACAACGGTTTGCATTATACATTTGAAGGTTGTATTCAGGCTGTCAAGCTGACGTGACAAATAAAGACAAAAGCTAAAGCCCACCGATTACAGAGGAAAAGTGAACCACAGCATCACCTGACGATTGAGAAAGAGGACAATGATATTAAGGATTAACAATGTTCCTGTAAAGTTGGCTAGGCCTCTATTCACTATTGAAATCATTAAAAAGCAGAACAGTAGGGTTATATAACGTCAATTCATTCAGTAGTAAGTTAACTAGCGTTAGCTAACTAAAATTCCATTAGAAAAAATCCACAGCTTACATTATTCTGGATTTGTTTTAGGTTTTGGAAAGTGAAGAAATCATACTTCTCCTTTGAACCTCTCTGGGTAGCGATTGCCTCATTGACCACATCTTGTGCGGATCGATCCTAAAGTATCAATATTTCTGATATGAACGTTTCCTGTTCTAGGATACTCATATAAAAAGATCGATATCTAAACTCAGTAATTTGGAGTGAGTGTGTGTTTTATCATAAGTATCTTACTGTTACCAGGATGGTCTAATTATATGCTACTCGGTTGACAGCAGCGGCGTCAGCCCTGGGCATCCGGGGCTATAGCCAGGATGTTTTTTGAAAAGCCCCGGATCTCAGAAGGGTTTTCAAAAATCAAACAACAAAAGGCCGAAAATTGAACTTTACTCGCTTAACTAACGTTACGTGTGCGGGAGTGAGCGAGCGAGAGAGAGAGAGATTATTTATTCTCTCCGGAGAATAAGAGAGAGAACTGAACTGAGAGAGAGTTTGGACGATCTTATGTATGTAGTGGTGATTAGATTCGCAGGTGTGTGTGATGGGACGCGGGTGGTTTAATCAGTGAGGGGGAAGAGGGAGGCGTGGCCCTGTTCCTGAACCTCAGTTTACATATCTTCATAAAGTGCCTCAATATTACAGACTTTTCTTTTGTGCTGCTGTTACCTCTAGCTGAAGGCAGCAGTGATGGTGTCTGCAGCAGGGGTGGGTACATCTAATGTAGGACTACTCTTAATTTCGCTACATTTTCCATTCATACCTTTTATAACTTCACCAGTCTGTAATCTGCATTTTGCTTCATTAACCGAAATGAGCTGTGATCCAGGCTGTGTGCGCGCAGTTACGCAGTAAAGCGCTGGTCGGTGTTTGTCACAGTCACAGAGCTGGGCGGATGCAAACATTTAGAAAATCAGGCAAATATCTTTTCAGTTTAAGGCTTTATTGCTCTACTAATACAACTGAAATCTAGTGAGCGCACAGTATAGCAGCCTGCGTCGCTCTTTCATGAGCCGGCAAGTGAAACACTTTCCATTAATGGCGCATTAAAAGCGTCTTTAGTCTCTGCAGAGCAAATGAAGCCTACAAACTGTAACATCTATGTCAGACGATCACTGCATTGATTGAGATATATTAAAAGTTTCCTGTTGTTGAACAGGTCATAGCTTTGGACATTAGCCTGTTTCTTTAATACACATTGGTTACTATCTGTTTTATAGCGATGTCCGACGGTAGTCCATAATGTCGCTGGTGAAACTAATCTTTCAATCAGCAGCTACCAGCTGTTATTTTATTTTTAAGATGCACAGAGAGAGAGAGAGAGAATATGGTGGATAAAAGTCCTGTTGGGTTTTACGCACGACGCACAGCTTCCTCTGTATGCAGGTTTACCTGCTTCAACAACGAGCTTCTCTCGTGTTACTGCCACAATAATTCTTTGCGTTGTGAAGATTATTTAGATGCTTCAGGAATAATGACATTGTATTGGCAGCCTGTGCTACTGCAAAACAAGTGTTTTGGTTGGCTACATCTCCATAATAAAAGGCACAGGTAAAAAAAGTTTTCTGGGCAGCAAAAGTGAGGCTATTTTAAAGTGATCTTATCAACATCTTCATGGAGATTTAAAAAGGAAAATATTTGTAGAAATAGCTAAATTACAGATAATCAGCTTCTTCACTGCATTTGCAGGAATATTTTAATGGGCTACTTAAAAAAATAAACTCATCAAGTTGCCTAGTCTAATGCAATAGACAGTCCATTTTTACTCTGATAGCCTATCTTGACCTTTCCTCATGTGAACACATAGGGGCTGTGATCCTGCACAACAAAACATGCAAGAATTAAATCCCCACACTACCATGGATAGTAGTGGTGCAACGGGTTGCAGAATCCGTGGTATGGATCCGTTCCACACGGTGCGGCACGCAGGTGGACCGCGGATTGATTTGATAGTTTATGATTTATCCTGTTTCACCTCTCAAAATATCCTTCATTCTGGAAATGTCAGAGAACCCAGTTAGATTCTGAATGTGCAGAACTTTGAACATGAGCAGAAAATCTGCTGAAACACAGGAGCTATTAAAGTCCAGGAGTTTATAACTGAATTAAAATGATTTAATGTATTATTGATGAGGTAAAAAGATGCCACATGCACATTTAAAGAGGTTACCTCAATCAGTCACGCCTGCATGTGTGTTGATTCAGCAGTGATAATATTAAAAGTTGATCTACAGGAGAAACATATCTGAAAGCAACCCAGAATGCCTGAGAGCTGCTCTGCATTATATTCTGTTACAATTTTAGATTTTAAATTGTTTTATTATACCTTTATTAAATCAGAAAAACTCTTTTTCCAAGATTGTCCTGGCCAAGGCAGGCAGTAGTACAATTGCACATTTAAGATGGAAATAAATAACCAGTTACAAGGTCATAAAATATCAAAATGTTCTTAAATACTCACCCCAATTCAGCAACACCTGAATTTTGTGTGTCCCTTTACATAAATAATTTCCACAATAAATTGATGCAGAAAAGGCAGAAATTGGTGCAGAAAAACACCAGAATGCAGGAAGTTAAGTGTTTAACATTCAACAATTTTCTGGGGGAGTACCTCCAGACCCCCCTGTTCATACTGTCACAGTTTTGTTGTTATATTATTATTATTAGACACATGACATTACAATTTAGCAACATCAAAATGAGTTAATAGTGTTGTTGTGAGTTTTGTTGTGCCGCATAAGTAGAGGATGTTTACTGATGTTTTACTGCTATACAGACTTAACTTTGGGGTGGGGGTCAATTATTATGTGAAGATATGAAGTTTTATGGGCTGGGCTAAGCCCCCAATGTTTCAAGATCCTAAAAACGCCCCTAGTTGATAGGAACTACTTTTCCTTCCGCCTGTCAAAGTCATGCTTGCTCTACGGCTCTGTGACAGAGCTTCTTTGAAGTGAGCCGCAATACTGAATATGGCTAAATGTGAAAGCAGTCACGCCTGGCTGTGAAGTTAATAATGTTGCTATGTGTGTGAAAAGAGAAATACTTTGGCAACACCGCAAACTTCGCTAAACATCTGAGATTAAGTCAAAATAATTGGATGATGTTATGAAGCAGCAGTTCTGAGCAGGATATTTTTATTATAATTGAAGAATATGACAGTAGTTTGATGTCTTGTCATTATGCAGCTATTATTTTGAATTGGTAAGACTACAGCCTACTCCTTATTTCTCTCATGAATACAGAAACGGGAGGGGGAGGTCACATTAAACTAGAAATAAAATATGTAAAAAGTATTGGTATTGGTATTGGCAATACCAGCCTGGGTATTACTTGGTATTGGATCGGATAGGAATTAAGTGGTATCGCACATGCCTAATATCTTGGAAAAATATATATAAAAAAAGCTAGAAAACGACTCCTAAGCCATGGCTTACTGAAAGGTCATGTGTCTAATTCAGTTGCAGTGTGGAGACTAATCAGTCTCACCAAATTTAATCTTGAGGTCTGGAGCTCTTACGAATACCCTGACCCAAGAGACCAGTGTTCGGTTAAATTAAATATTGATTAAATAAAAAGTAAAAATATATTTTTGTATTCATTGAAGTTTCGTAGGCTGCGTAACTTGCTTAAGTTACGTGAAGTCATTAACGTTAGCTACATAGTGTTAGCTACGCTACCAGCTTTAGCTAGCTAACAACGTTAGTGTTAAACCCTTACGGCCGATGTGCTAGCAGAGAGGGTTAACCTCCTTTGTTTTGCCCTTAGGTCTATTCGTTGCCCTTAGAGTTTGATAGGGGCACTGCATGAAACAATGTTGACTTGTACTTCTGCTCCTCCACATGAATTGACTTTGAAACCAATTTTTGGTTTTGCCACACACAAGAAACAGTTAATTACTGGTGATGTAACATATCACAAAACTCACGGTTCAGATCAATCTGTGGTCTTGTTAGGGTAAAATTTATTTTAAAATGCGCTACTTTGGCTCTGATATAGCTGCCTCTCTCTGTCTGTAGGTAATCACCACCCTGGAGTCTTGCTAAATATCCCGCCCACGGCACATCTGATTGGTTACAAGTCGTGAAGAATAGCCTATCAACACTCTGTGTGTGAACATCACAATCTGATGATCTGTTTCTATGATGACAAGCAGCCCAGTGTCGCTGTTACACCAGTGAACATGCACGAACACACAGCTACGGGGTTTCACTCAGGGACACTCTTGAAAGTGACGGCTTTTAAATTAGTTGCTCTTTGCTTACCCACTCACTGTGCTTCAGAGTTAAACACAGCTTGCATCTGTCCTTTCTATCTTTACACTGCAATCTGCATCACATTATCACGTTATGTATTTAATACTTTAATAATAATAAACAGTGGGAGAAAACTTTTTCTAATACTGAGATAAACTTTGCAATCAATCCACAGTTCACCTGCGGTCCCCCCCTCTGTTTTTTTTTCACAAATCAGTTGATAGTCACTTTTTCTACAAAACAGGCAGTGGTAGGGAGAGAACATTTTGACCTTGTTGAGCTGGTGGAGACTTGTCTTTGAGAAAGCATCTGAACAGACTCTACTCTCCTCCTGAAACATTTGACTGAAAGAGGTCATAGACCATCGCTTGCCAAGCTATCAGCCAAGGGTCACCAACTTGGGGAACATGTTGGAAAATGGTCCCCTCTTGGTACCAAACAGTTATGTTGCTGTCTGCTGTGCCTCCTCCACACCAAAAATGACGTGCTCCTTCTTGGATAATAATAATGTAATAATGCAATAAAGTATAATAAATATTCATGGCTTCACTGACCTCTGCATTCAAAGACTTAAAGAAGGCTCTCACATCAGCACCAGACAATCATCTGCCTTTTGGAGACAAACCAGTTTACCATGCACATGTTGGTTAAAAAATATGGCTCTCATTACTGCTCTCTATATATAAGCTGCCTCCTCACTCTAATTGGGAAATTCAGCGCTGTGATGGACTGAATTGTAAAAAAAAATTTTTTTTCAAATTTGAACAGCACATTCTTGACACTTCTATCACCAAACACAGGACAGGAACTCATGTCCTTACCTAAGGTTGAAAGTCACCTTAACGCTTCAAGTAAGGCCATGCTAGCTGAGCATAAAGAGGTGCACGAAGTTAAGACTCTAGCGATACAAATCCATATGGATCTAGATTTCCTAATGGCAGCCCAAAGATTGGTAAGAGATTCTAATGCGATATAAATGAGGTATCATGATTTACAAGTTAAAGAATTGGTTTCTCCATGTGTGTGTTATATAAAAATTTATGTCTTAATACCCATGTGATGGAATAACACACACTGTTAAAAAAATTAAGGGAACACTTAATCATCACAGTATAACATTAAGTCACTTAAAAGGGCACAGTTAGGAAGCAAGAGCAATTGTGAATCAGTGTCACCTGTTTTGGTGCAAATGAAAGTAACAACAGGTGGATTGCAAGACAACCCCTGAAAAAGGGAATGGTTTTGCAGGTGGTGGCCACAGACAATTGCTCTCTCCTTATCCTTCCTGAATGATGCTAGTGTCCTTGTCACTACTGGTAGCATGAGGCGGTATCTGCAGCCCATTCAATGGGGGTCCAGGGACCTTATGATGTTGTTGTTTTGCTGTTGTTGTGGTCTTTTTATAGATCTTCTATTTGACCCTATCTTGACTTATCTCAATGTGACTTCCTAGTTAGTTAAAGGTCATACAGTAGGTGAATTGCACTATATGGTGTAACAGGATGATTGTGGACAGACACCCGTATAAAGACCCTGAAGCAGTCATTATATAATTTATTTTAGTTTCTTATTTAACTCCAATTTTATACAGATTCAGGCATTATAAATCTTAAGTCACACAAACGTTCTGCAGAAAGACGAAAGGTTAGAAACTCAAAATAGGAGAAAATTGGTGAATGCAACATATTCTCTGAAATCACTCCTAATTGCCACAGAACACGTCTGTTCATACAAATGCTTCTTGTATGAGGTAAACTATTATAAGCAAAATGAAACAAATGACAATAATGATTAGGGCTAGGAATGCACTGTACACTGTGATTAGTTGTGTTTTTTAAACCTTGTCACAGGTGAGTTTTCAGATGGCTAGATGCTGCAGGCTGAGGCTTTCTGCCAAACTCTCTGCTGTGCAGATGCACATCCATCTTTGTGGCATAATAATAATTGTTATTATTATTATTATATAATATAGTTTACTGACAACAGTTAAACCTAATGAACTGTAACACACTTCAGTCTTCAAACATGTTTTGTCTTCACACAGTGGAGCTTAGAAACTATATGGGCACCCTCTTGTCTTTTACGTCACTCACATGTAATGGTAATTAGGTATTTGTGGATCTGTTTGTTTCTACATTATTTAGTTACTCAGAATATCCTGGAAGCAGTTATTATGAACAATAGGACAATAATGCATCTTGCAATTTGCAAGAATGAAGTAAACTGGAGGTGAGCACTATTTAGTTGCATCTTAAACTGTGAGCAGTACTGTAGGTTGACTGTTTTAATCATAAGTTTATTTGTTCAATCCCCAGGCCAGCTGGTTATATCTGGGCAGGGACATAAATGAGTACTACTTGCTGCTTTCCAAATAACATCTTCCAGAAGTTATGGTCACATACAACTTTTTGAAATTTTAAAGAAATGTCTCCATGATATTATCTTATCCCAACATAATGACTAAACATTTATACTGTAAAATATCAATACAATATAGCATTGGCTTATGAAAGTTCGTACTAAATGGAGACGTATGGCTCACTAAATATTTATATAAATGGATTGCCGATGGAGCTGTTGACTGACGCAACTAACCAAATTAACTTGTCTACCAGTTCTGACAACTATATCTGACCCGTTAATAAGAACATATGGAATATGGTCAACATGGTAGTGGAATTGTTTATTTCTCACTCATTCTAAACTACATGAATATTCTTTAATTTGAAACACTAACACACAATTTGAATCTCCATGTATACTGATGTAAATAAAGCCAGGAGGAAAATTATACTTTCTTCCACGTTAATTAGATCAGTTCTCCCACACAGCTCTTAGATCAGCTGGTCATGTTGCTGTTATAATATGGTGATTGGTCAGAATGTATTGTTATTTGTGTTTTTATAACAATATAACATCAGTGAGTGGCCGTACAAAATGTGCGTTTGCACAATAAATCTTCATCCAACACACAGTCACAATGGAGTCTCCCATAGTTAGTTACACTATTAGACACAGTAGAGTTTTACAGCATGACGTGTGTAACAGTGTCATATTATATATTCCAAATTACAGTATCAATAAAATGTATTACATAGTTGAATGGAAGAAGATGTGTTTTGATTACTGTTGATAAATCAGACTACAGACCAACAAAGTAAGAATCACCTGGTTTAGTGACAGTTTGTTTATAATGTAAATAACTAAATAACTTCATAACTTAACCTGCTTCTTTGTACTGATACGTTAGCATCAGAGCTTATAACATTATAACAAAACACCTTTCATTTACGTGAAGGTGGGCCTCTTTCACTTTTTTAATCTACTGCAGGATGATATGCATATCAAAATACAATTTTTAATGTGACTGAGGAAGAGTCTTGCTATTAACAAGACAACAGCGAGTTTTCTGGAGTTCCATACATATGTCAATACTGACATTCTGTTTAATGACTGAGTTTCCTACAACAACTTGTATAATGTCAGCTCTTTTCCATGCAGTTGAACAGACACATATACACATCACACAGCAGCCTGATTGATATGTGTTTCATCTACGGTCTCTGATTTGAGAGAGAAACTGTGCATGATTTTACACAGGGATGGCACAGCAACGTGACTATATTAATTACAGAAATCTCCCAACACAGCGACAGGATCAGTGTTTCACTAAACATTATACTGGAAACCTTTACACACAGACTCCAAGTTTAACAGTAAAATCACTTGGAGTCATGCAGCTGTGTCAAAAGAGTTTTCCGTTTTGTTAATTCCAATCATGTTTATAAATATTTGAAGTTTGGAAGAATATCTTGTGGTTTGGAAGAGTTTTAATATAATCAGTAACACCACAAACTGATCCATCCTATGTGCCCTGAACAAATAAACCATGTTACTCCAAATATTTCAGATCACACCTCTTCCTTTCAGACTGCAACTGAGATAGCGTTTGTATTCCCCAAATGCCTGTGGCAAAACCTTTTGCAAGCACTGGTTTCTCGTTTATGCCTGTTGTCGCTAATTTGCATCATACCTACCTGAATTTATATCTTTTCTATGTTCTATAGAGAAATTAACAATTACCACTTAATTTAACATCAACCTGAAAGTAAATGAAAACAGAAATAATTTTAAATTTTCATTTCAATTCAGGCATCAAGGGGTTAAATCAAGTTTACACGTGTGGTTGTTTTTACCCTCACGGGTCCAGTGAGCAAACCTATACTAAAACTGAACTGATATGTTACCAGCAATTATCATTCATCAAATCTAGATGCGATCCTGCTCGTTAATATAAGAGCTGACCAGACCAACGATGACAGCAGCTGCTGTGGAGCAAAGACAAATCTCTGGGCACAGACATCATTTTCAAACAGGTCAATCAGGTGTGTCACGTGGATTTTGAAAGCAAACACACAGACTGCTCAGTCTACACTTCATATTGGGGGGTGGCGATGGTGCAGAGGATAAGACCAGGGTTCAATTCCCCACTGTGACACACCCATCAATGTGTCCCTGAGCAAGACACTTAACCCCTACTTGCTCCTGAGGTGTGCGACCTTCTGACATGTACAGCAATGGTATGTCACTTTGGATAAAAGCACCAGCTAAATGATTAAATGTAAAATGTAATGTAATGTAAAAAACAGAAATTCCAAAAATAACTCCAAACACTCAGGCGCAGGAGAGGTATATGTAGACACAAACACATGCTGAAAACGTAAACACTGAAAATGTTCACACCCCACCAACAGCACACAGAGTTGGAAATAGGCTACTTGTGTGTGGGTATCTCAGTTTATGTGTGTAAAATACACATGGCACATGTAAAAAATCCATGGTCAAAATACATGTATTATGAGATCATATTTCTAAGATCAGCAAATCATTGCATATTGATGATCATAAAATAAAGTATTGTAGGTTTCCTGAAAAAGCAGACAAAGGAATGTAAAATAAGTGTGTAAAATAAATCATGGTGACGAGCACTAATGAAATGACGTGCAATAAATCTCTCTCCAATAAATAAATATCGCTTTAGGCATGTTGAACTAAATATTGTTCCAAAATCTGTGAACGCATGATTAATTGTGCATATGGTTGCCTAGATAGACAATCTGTCACTACAAGGCACATCTCTCACACACAAATCCCTGTTTTATAATGATCGCCATGATTTTATTTTGAAAGTTGGGACAGGAAGTTTCTATGTGGTTTCTATCTGCACTTTGACACGTTTTTCAGGAGGGTGGCAAAATAGCACACCTATAAAGATCAGGCAGCGACACGGTGTGGACAATAGCAATGGCAGGCAAAGGTATTTTTGAGGAGGCTTTGAGGTCCACTGAAATTACTAAATATTGTTCCAAAATCTGTGAACGCATGATTAATTGTGCATATGGTTGCCTAGATAGACAATCTGTCACTACAAGGCACATCTCTCACACACAAATCCCTGTTTTATAATGATCGCCATGATTTTATTTTGAAAGTTGGGACAGGAAGTTTCTATGTGGTTTCTATCTGCACTTTGACACGTTTTTCAGGAGGGTGGCAAAATAGCACACCTATAAAGATCAGGCAGCGACACGGTGTGGACAATAGCAATGGCAGGCAAAGGTATTTTTGAGGAGGCTTTGAGGTCCACTGAAATTACTAAATATTGTTCCAAAATCTGTGAACGCATGATTAATTGTGCATATGGTTGCCTAGATAGACAATCTGTCACTACAAGGCACATCTCTCACACACAAATCCCTGTTTTATAATGATCGCCATGATTTTATTTTGAAAGTTGGGACAGGAAGTTTCTATGTGGTTTCTATCTGCACTTTGACACGTTTTTCAGGAGGGTGGCAAAATAGCACACCTATAAAGATCAGGCAGCGACACGGTGTGGACAATAGCAATGGCAGGCAAAGGTATTTTTGAGGAGGCTTTGAGGTCCACTGAAATTACTTTACACACACACTCAGATACCCACACACATGTAGCCTGTATCCCGCTCTGTGGGAAGTTGGTGGGGTGTGAACATTTTCAGTGTGTATGTGCACATTATCAATGTGCATGTATTTCAGTGTTTTCAGTGTCTGTATTTCAGTGTTTGAAGTGCACGCGATGCAATGAGACTAGAGACAAGAGGAGAGGAAAATATCACAGTAAAACAGGAAGCAGAGAATGGATTAATAAGTTACAAGACAAAAACATAATCAAATACAGAGAAAGGGTAAACACAAATGAAAACAGGAAATTCAAAAACAAACACACAGTGGAATTAAAACACGTCACCCTCAGGGTCACTGGCAGATCTAAAAGTAGAATGGACTCTGTTCTTGCACTGTCTCCTTTTGTCTCAGCTACGACAGCTATGTTGATAGGAATGGCTGTTACCTTGGAGATATGGTGTGTTTGGGGTACGTCTTCAATCTTAGCTGTTTACAGACTGACTGTCTATGCTAAAATGCAACACATGTGCCCTCCAGATCCCAACATGGCTTTGATAATGCGTTTGATTCTAGCTTCATGTAGGATGGCTATACATATTTAGGCCAGCAAAGAATGGCATTGTATGGAATATATTGTAGAGTCTATAAGATAGCAAAGGGTTAAATATTGTAGATCAAGAGGCAATCTTCTGATTTGGTATTACACTGCATTCATACTCTGTACTGCTGATACTGTCTCCCTGGCTGAGCGTCATTAAACAATGCAGTGTCAAACACCCTGAGTGACAGCATCAGATTGATGCGGTCATATAAAAATATAAACGTCTTCATCAATATTACATACAGTATTTAACTATTTATTTCTGTCATCGTGGTGCACATTAAATAAAACCCACACTAACTGCCTGTGGCTGCAGATTTGAGAGGACATTGTGATTTCCTGAAGGGGCATCTTTCCATTTGTTAAGCTATTGCAGTCCTTGTGACTGGCAGAGCTGTTTCAGACAGATGAGACCAGTGATGTGATTGGCTGAGTGTATCTATTAATCACAGCACCCTCCAATTTATATACCACTTGACCCAGCCCTTATGTACTTTGCGCTTCTGCACGTACATTAACCAAAGTAGCAGGCACACTTGGAGATACAGTACCTATGCAGTCCGTGCACCCAAGACCTTAAAGGTTAAATGTCGACCTAGCTTGTAGCTTGTAATGCAGGCTCTTCTGTACAAAGTGTTTAGTCTTCAAGGCCAAGCTTAGAGAGCCCCGACATGTCTTCTCAGATTTGACAAGCTTCTCCAGAGCCACAGCAGACATTATACAAGTGTTTTACTATTACAAAAGGGAAGCAATGTGGTCATAAAAGCTGGTAAAATACTATAAACCTGAAGAGACAAGGGCTCACCACAAAGTAATTGAGGTTAGGTAGGTTGAGGTAGGTTAATGAAATGTTTTTCTTTTAAGCTAGAATAAGTAAGGTGGTGTAGTGTGTTGTAGATCATACGACCTGTTCTTAATGTAGATAATGATAGTCAAATAAGATAACTTACAAGGGCACAGCACGAAGACTAAATAAAAAAAAAGCAGACAAAATGTTGCATGGCATTACGCCACCACTTCATTCAGACAGGAATCCAATTAAAAATAAAAGTCAGTATGCTGAGTCTTCTATACCATACAGTCTCCCAAGCTTGGTCCACATCCATGCCCATGTTGTACTGAAGCAGCACACTACATGTTAGACCCCGTCTGTCTGAATGAAAAGATCCAGACTTAATGACATCAGTGTAATAAACACCAAAGAGAAACTCCAAGGGCACACAACTGTGTGTTGTACGCTATGCCAGGATGACTGGGTTGTCTTCAGTTATTCACAGTAATGTGTGTGTGTGTGTGTGTGTGTGTGTGTGTGTGTGTGTGTGTGTGTGTGTGTGTGTGTGTGTGTGTGTGGTAGTAGACAGGTAGGCATGCGAGCAACTGAAACAGACACAGAGGTGGACAGACAGTCCTACATGTAGCCAGAGCAGGGTTACTGTGTGGAAACGCTCGGCCTGCACCGTCAGCTTCACACCAGCTACTGCAGCGGGAATCACTGCTTAACATTCAACATGCACTGCTGCCCCGTTGGCTGCGTTTTAGAAACCCTTTCCACAATCAGGTTGTAATTGGCAGAGCTAATGAAAGGAAAGTGAAACATAGCACAAGCACCATTCATTCAGGGGCCAGGGAGTTATTACGGTGAGGAGGTCTCTGCAGTCGACATTAAGTCGGATCCTTTTATGTTGTGATTATTATTATTATTTATGTCTAAACAAAGATCTGGCAAAAGCCATGAAAATATATGCAGGTGCTTTACGTAAAATAATCACATCAGGGAGCATTCAATATTCCTTAATAACTCAAGAGGCTGATCAAATAATTGCTGAATCAATCCAGATACATAGGTAGCTATCACATTTGATCCTTTCGACTGAGCTATGACATGGCCATTTTAAATGTGATCTTGTAATTTTGAGAATTTTATCATGGACCTAAGATCAGGCAAAGGTCAGCTGTAATCTAAGAGGAAACTGTGTCTTAAAGCTGCACTAATCCATATTTATTTATTAACTGGATCAAAAGGCATGGATATGTAAACTCTGAAAGATGAGCCTCCTTTAGCTCATTGTTTTGAAAAAGTCCTGTTAAACCCACTGTACACTATCTTGCCAGCATCAAACAGCAGCAACACTTATTAGTATAAAGAAGAACAATGCATGTTGGCTAATTTATAAAAACTTATTAAATGTTTTTGCTTCATACCTCTCTTAGTGAAATGGTTTCTGTAATGTGATTTGTGATGACCCTGATGCAGGCCACAAGCTGAAACGTAAGTGTAAGTGTAAGTATCTGACAAGTAAGTGTAGCTGAAGTTCTGACCTCTTCAGACTTCCAATCAAATCAAATGAAATCAATACAAATAAACAGGTGGGTTTCACATTTGATCTTGTGTGAGTTAGGAGAAGGCAGCGTGTATACCATTTTAAATTTAAATGGTCATTTCTGACTTTATATCATGGATCAAAGATCAGGCCATTATCAGTAGTAAGAAGATACATGAAAAAACAAAATCAGAATGAGCTTAACATTCATTTTGAAATGACAGCTAATGATTAATCAGATTGACCAGGCAGGTTTCACATTTGATGTATGATGAATATGACATTTAAAATTTGGTGAAGCAAAGGTCAGCAGTAATAGACATGGGAGCTGCCCCCTGAAACAAAAATTGTTTTTTTGTGGGATTGTTTTGCTTTTATTAATACAAATAATCTAGAGTAGAGACTAACAAATATTCAGTTCATATATCAGTTTTTTTTGTCAGGCTTTTGTTTTTCAGATTAATTGTTATATACAATGTCAAAAAAATGTGTATAAGTGTCTTATTTTGTCCAGCCAACAGTCCAGACCCCAAAGCTGTTCAGTTTACAGTTTAGAGTTGGGTGTTTTTAATTGACAAATGGCCTAAATAATTATACATTATACATACATCAGTTTCAAATCAGCATCAAATTGCTGGTTGACTACTTGATTAATCTGATGTAGTAATCATATGATGATAGTCCAGAGATGACACAAAACCAGAATGGATGTGGCTTCTATTTGAAAGCATCTACAGATAAAGGATGTTTGATTGCTTAGGCTAGTGATCTTCAGTGTGTTCACTGACCATCAGTGAACCTGCAGGTCTGATGGGTGAAGTCTGCTGGTGAAGTTTGTACTCACCATCAGTGTGGGCAGCCCGGCCACCACGGCGTACAGCAGGACGGGCGGGACGGCGCTGCTGTCCTCGGGTCCCAGGTAGGGTTTGGTGTAGGTGGTGTCGTAGCAGAAAAACCCCTGCACGTGCACAGTGAAGGTGTCGGTGTACTCGAAGTAGTAGGCCAGCATGATGGTCCCGGCCATGATCACCAGCTGGAAATACAGCATGATGCAAACGGAGAGCGAAAGACATTTAATTAGAACAAACGTGTCTTTTCTCTCTCTCTCCCGCTCTCTCTCCTACCCAGCCTCCTCCTCCTCCCCGGCAGTACCGACTCCCGCTGACCGGCTCATAACGGCTCGGCTGCACGCGATGAGCCGCTCTCTAATCGTGGTGGAGGCTCAGCTCGCCCTCTGCTCGCTGCTGCTGAGACTGCAGACTGTGTGTGAGAGAGTGAGAGCAAGAGAGAAAGAAAGAGGGAGGGAGTGTGTGTGAGGGTGTGTATGTAAGAGATGAGGAGTCTCTCTCTCTCCGTATCTCTCTTTCTCTCTGTGTGAGAGAGAAAGAGAGATACAGATTAGAGTGACATGTGGGCAATAGAAGGATTGACAGCTCCCTCCATCTTGTGCATGTGTGTGTTTGTGTGCGTTTGTGTGGGTGTAAATTGAACAGAACCACGAAATGCATTGCCATGTTTAACCAAATCAGGAACAGACAGGAGAAAAGCAGAAGGGGGAGAACGAAAGGAGAAAAAAAGAAAGAAAGAACAGAGAGATGGAGAGAGGGGGAGGGAGAGAGCTAATAAATATAATATGTGCTTTGGATTTAAGTATCAAATTGACTGAGGTGGAGAAAGGGTTTCTATGGTGTGCCACTGTAACATGTAGCAAGTTATTGCTTGTGGGAAGTTTAGGTGTTCAGATTCTTTACATAAGTAGCAAATACCACGCTGTAAAAATACCTAACATTATAATCCATTATAATCTATTTACATCATCATTATTATCTCTCTATGTAATAGTTGCCATTGCTACTGGCAGAGTCCGCTAATCCTGCACAGGAAATCACATACAAGCAAACAGGGAAACACAGAAAGGGATGCAATGAGGTGCTGTTTTGTAATTTAATTGATAGACAGCTCCCTGTATGATCATTCTCTTCAGCTGTGTAAAAGGACAGGTTCACATTTTTCATGTCTGTCTTAAAATACATGCTCATAAGTTCATTGAAACTGAAATCAGTCTGGCAGGTTCGAACCCAGAACTTTCTTTCTGTAAGGTGACAGTGATAACCACTGTTTTAAGGACAGACTTATTATTTTGTGGTATTGTTTCCGGCAATCACACCCAAAGACACAATTTTAATGCTGGATAACACTGAATGATTTTCCCCCCAAGGTTTGTGTAGGCATTTGTGACCGAGGACTGAGGTTTCCTTCGGAGAGATAAGCCATCCCATAAAAGTAGTACAACTGCCTTACTTGAGACAGTATTTTGCTGGATAGTTTTTAAAATCCTACACATCATATATGAATGAAAGTTCATTCTTGACCTCAGGATTAGTAGCTTCACAAAATAATAGCTCATGTCAACTGCCATCCCTAATGTTTTGTCACATTATTAAGCCTCTTGTACTGTATCAATCATTCTGAATGGCTCTGTATGTAATCCAAAAGGCTTACATTTTCTACATATGTACTGTGTGTGGAAAGTAAAATCAACAACTCTAAGTGTTGTGTATAATGTTCCCTGCCAGACTTTCAGGTAAGTGCCAGAGACCATTATCCATGCACCCTGCAAACCCCTTGAATGTCTAGTGAGCCTTATTCAAATGCATCCATTCCATTTTTATGTTGACTTTTTGCCATACTTCCAAAAGGTACTTTTCTGTCTCACTGTGCTTGCCTTCTTTTGTCATAACTCTTCATACATTTCCACTTCCTGTCATGCTGGAATGCTTGTGTTATGTTAAATACCCACTGCTGGCTCTGTGGTTATTTATATTATCTTTTTTCTTTATTTATTTCCCCTCTATTTGCTGCAGTGACCCCATTTCCCCACATGGATCATTGAAGCCTCATCCTCTTTCATATTCCACACCCTCTCCGTCTCTTTCTCCAACACCAGAAATCTATTTATCTGCTCCACTGACATGCTGAAACCCATAAGTGAAGGATGTCAGAGGAGACAGAGAGATGGATGAAGATGGAGAGACGGATGAAGATGGAGGTACAGATGCCGAGGGTGCATGGAGTCAGGTGGGTACATGCTGACAGCTCTGAGTTATGGTTGCGATTACTGTGTCAATCTGTTATCCCTCCCCATTTCAATACTAACCAGGCCTAATCTACAGTATATGCTGCTCGCTTCATGTTCAATGTTTTTCCTACATAATAATGTCATCAGAAAGTGGTTAATTACAGCCTGCATACATTATGAATCCAGTGGTATCAGTCTGACATGGTTGTATAATTAACAATAAACCTTGATGTTCAGGACACAAGTATGATGGCGCTGGGGTGTGACCCTCCCTGGAGCTAATATTTTTCCTTAAGCAAAAAGCTCCAGCTCTGAAACAAAAATAAGACACTAACTAGTCTAGCCAATGAGCAAACAGCATGGAGGGAGTGAGAGTTATCACCAAAACAAACAGCTAATTTCTTATGCAAAATGCAAATCCTCCTTACAAATAGTTGCATCATCACACAAGCTGTATGCTCGCACTTCAGCAGAATATGGGTGTATGACAGCCACCCTCCTACACATCTACACATCACACATCCGCAGTGGCCAGTAAAATTAGAACTGTTGATTTATTTATTTTTCAGAATGTAACAGGGTCTGACGGCTCTCCTCGCGGCGCATGTTCACTGTGAATGCACGCCACCATGCAGAGACGCGCTGAGAATCTGAAATGCATTATAAAAGGCAGTATAGAGCTCTAATGTTACAGTTTAAATGGCCTACAAGCTATAGTCATGCAGGCACCGCATCTAAAGGGCGTTTAAGGTGGGGTGTGAGGTTATTGTAGGGGTGGGGGATAACAAGTTCAGCAATTAGCGTAGTTTTGGGGGGCATTCAAGAGGATTCACCAGACTGAGTGGAAAACAGATGATATGATAATCAATATAACTACATTTCTTCCTATAAAATCATTGAATAGTTGCATTTTCTTCTTAGATAATTATTGTAATCACTGAGAAAAGACACAAGAAATTTGCAAAGATAAATGCATCGTCCGTGAACATGTGTTATGAGCATGCACCAAATAATCAACTATTCCATCAGCAACCTCTGTGCGGACCAGTCCAGCCCTCATGCTCTATCAGCCAAGGTTTAGTTACAACTTTGGAAAAATGAAAGATGGAAAGCAATGGGTTGACAGTTGACTACTGAATTTAAAATGTTGATTAACTGGGCATCCTGAGCGTAATAACCATCAAATATTCAGCCAAGCCAGAGTATAAATAGTATTTTATTAGTGCTGGGCAACGATTAAAATTTCTAATCGCATGATTTTCTTGCGATTAACAGGAGGGAATTTGCATGGCAGAGCATCCCCGCAAAACTAGATGTAGGCCTATCAGGTAAAGTTATGTAGCCTATAATTTTAACTTAAGTTAAATAGGTTACAGCTGTGTGGCGCACAGAAGCTGTTGCCATAGTTACTCTCAATAGAGTGCCTGTCATTTACTTGCGGAACGCTTGTCCTCTTCTCCCACACGCTGCATCCAAGTAGTTTGCCGAAGCCTCCTTCCACTGCTTGCAGGCTGATGTACATCCCACCCTTCCTGTGACCCATGGTTTGACTGTGTGTGTATTCAGAGCCAGTGATCAACAGACTTTGAAAATAATAATAATTTTTAAAAAACTGCGTTAACATGGGATAAAATAATTGTTGCAATTACTTAATTAAGACATTAACGCGATTATAACGCATTAACGTGCCCAGCCCTATATTTTATATATATATATATTTTATAACATATAAAAGGAAAGAAGAGGAGATGCTGGATCATCAGCCAATACAAGCACAGACTCAGCTTAGTTAATATTCACTTATCCTATTCAACAAAATTTCATACCATTCTGTTCTATAGAGGTCTACTTCTTCTTAAACTCACAGATGGAGCGACTTCAAGCACTTCTTGGAATAAAGTTAATCAAGTTTACCATTTTACTTCAGCATGTTAGCATGCTAACATTTGCTGATTAGCACTTGAACAGAGCTTTAAATTCAGCTGCAGTTGTTTTAGGGACATTGGCCAAAGATACATTTGCAACCTGTGACACTTGCACTCATGCTGCACATTTAGTATGGCTGTAGAAATGCTAATTGTTTCCAGGAAATTTAGGGCAACTTTTTTCATTTCTATAACTGCAAAGTTCCATAAAAAAATTAAAAATGAACGTATCCTGGACGTATGGTAATCTTAATCTTGCATTACCATATAATAATAATAATAAAAACATATGTAAGCACATGTGAAATGTACATTTTCACATGTGAATGATAGAATATGTGTGAATAGACTCACATACATTGACTAAAAGATGAATAGCAGAAATCCCAGACATACTGTTTGCACACACAGATGTCAAAATGTCGACACACATATACAGTGTGTGTGTTATTTGTTACACAAACACACAGGATCATCCATGCAGAAAGGAGGCTGCAGTGGTGAATCTATGAACACAGTTGAGTTCTCTGCAGACCTATATGTCCATCTGTCCCTGTCCTGCTCAGCCTATGAGGAGTCCCACAGGCACTGCTCTGCTGCTAAGGCACCGATTAGGCTACACGCACACACACACACACACACACACACACACACACACACGTACTGATGTATCAGTTTTTTATTTTAATAGAATTTTTTTATTAACACACACAAACACTGTTTTAATGTTTTATTTACTGATTTAATGAAATGTATGAAAGTAATTAAAGTAAAGGTCGATGGTGTCTTTTGTGTGCTTGTTTTTTATTCAAGCAGCTGATGTTTGACATATACGAGTATCATATACGAGTATCATTATACAATGGCAGGTTGTACATCGAAATTAAAGTGTGTAGTCCCTAAATGCTATACACATAGAACATAACAGATAATTACATTTATATTATAATAGGGTAAAGTAAAAAATATAAATAAAGCCATATAGGCCTAAACAATTATACATATACACACACTAAACATGTTATATATATCTACAGACCCAAGAAATAATTGTTGTTGTTTTTTATTTGCTGAGACTGATGAGTCTTCTCTACTAAAAGAATCAGCTGATCGCCTCTCATCAATTTAAGGAGATGTGACTCTCCACTTAAACTTCAATTCATTTCATTTTAATTATTTAAGCTGATCAGTTTAATAATTTTGGCCCAAACCAGGATCATCAGTGTTTAGCTTTAGTAGCTTGTGACAAATATGGTGTACAAAAGTCATTCGGCTACACCTATTATTCCAATGTGGCAGATATCTTTATGTTTAATCAAAACTGTATAACTTATGCTACGATGTAAATATGTATCGGATCAGACTTTGAATCATTATCAACAGATCAAGATTGGAGGCATAAAACTTTATCAAGACATCCCCATCAATTTCTGACCACTATGAGGCAATAATAATAATAAACTAACACATGCATAACATGCTTATGATCCTTATGCGCACTAGAAATACAAATGATTGTACCTTATGAGTCATTATTTAAGCAAGGCAAGCTGGTTGAGTAAAAGTTTAAAAATCCTAGAGAAATCACTGTCTAAGCCAAGCAAGAACCAAATTTAATTTGAGATATTAGAACAAAAATGATAGAATGTGAAAAAAAGACACTGTCATTAAAGAAGGGCTCTGATATTTCATGAATACTGCAGGAAAGAAGCGGAGAGGACACTTTGCAACTCATGAAATTAATTTGTTAACTTAGGTTCGGGAGCGGGGCCACGCCTCAACCACACCTCCAATAACCTGTCAAGGCTACATATACCGCTCCGCTCAGCCTGCCCAGGGTAACGTTAAGTTCCAGGCAAACATCAATAAGTGTCTCAGGGGACCAGCTCACGATCCGAGGGCCTCGCTCGCCAGGATCTCCAGCTCTCCAACGAGATATCCCTGACTCATGCAGCTCTGAGGCATCTTCCCCTCAGTCGGCATCAACACCTCTCTTCCTCTTCCTCCTGTACAAACACCGGCTACTCTTCACAGCGCAGCGTGCCCTTGTCCGCAGCGCGCCCTTGTCCGCAGCGCGGCCATCTCTTCCTCCACAAACGAAGCCCGACATTAAAGACTGGACTGTCGCCTGCCTCCAGCGATTCTTCAGAGGGAAAGGCATTCCCTCCAACCGCAACACAGCTTACAGCAATACTCGGCCAACGACAAACACCAAGCCTCGTGCGCTTCACCTTCTCCGCCAGGGTCGGTCCTGCCCAGTGGCATCACGCATGTCGTCACAGGGCCTCGACGGCCACAGCTCGCATCTCCAGCTCCCCCTGGCGGGGATCAGGTTGTATTTCCCCATGTGCCTGCTCCCTCCGTGTTACTCGGGTGTTCGCAGGCTGCACTCACCTCCCGTGCACATACATCCTTTCATCCCATCATCCCTTCCTCTACCCTTCCTTCCGCCGTTTACAGCAATATGGCTTCTGCTCCTCTTTCTCTCCAAGCAGCCAATGCAGCAATTCAAGAGCCGCTCACAACTCAATGGGCCTCAATATGCGAGTCGTCGATCCTCAACTTTCTCCTTCATTTACAACTGGTCTGTCCTTACCCCTACCTCCCACCCCCATCCCTACCCCCTCCGATCTACGCTCAACAGCACACGGTTAACAGCACGCTTGTTTCAGATCGCTCGATGCAAGACAGACAACGATCCATGCTCAACAGCACACGGTTAACAGCACAATCACAATCATGTATCCAGAGATCCAAACAAACAACTCACCTGATTCAGACATCAATCCATTCAAAACAGGGTAACGTTAAGTTCCAGGCAGCCATCAAGTGTCTCAGGGGACTACCTTCCCTTCATCCATTCATCCCTACACACATCCACTCATCCTGTCTTCCCTTATGCCTTCATCCCCTCTTCCCTGCTCCACTCATCCCATCATCCCTTCATCCCATCATCCCCCATCCCTGCTCCCTTCATCCCGTCATCCCTCCCTATTCAATCAGGGCACAGCTTTCATGTCTCATCTAGGTACCGTCTGGGGGGGCTTGAAATAAGCTTGGGCGAAACCCCACAATGACTCTCTCTGCCCGTGAATCGGTTTTGGGGTTCAAGTTGGGCATTGCAGATACATTTCCTTTTCCCTTCACTGTATTGTAGAGGCCCACATCTCAAGGCTTTTTCTCAGAACATGGACAGATAAAACCAAAACTAGTCCACTAGAGTCCACTAGATTGAAGGGTTTAGGGGCGCGTGAGAATCAGTGACATTGGGGGTCTCGGGCATTATTGATGAGGCCAGCTGCTGGTGGGAAGAAACTGTTCTTGTGGCGGTCCTGATGGACCGCAGCCTCCTGCCAGACGGAAATTTCTGAAACAGTTTGTGTCCGGGGTGGGAGGGGCCCGTCACAAACTTTCCTGCTCTCCTCAGAGTCCTAGAAGCGTACAGGTCCTGGGGGGTTGGTAGATTGCAGCCAATCACTTTCTCTGCTGAGAGAATGATACGCTGCAGTTGTCCTTGGCAAAGGCAGCGTACTGGTGATGGCGGTGTAGAAGTGCACCATTATTGTCTTTGGCAGGTTAAACATCTTTAGCTGCAACAGGAAGTACATCCTTTGCTAGACTTTGTTGGACCACTGGAGTTCCTAGGAGATAATCGTGCCCAGGAAGCTCCCTAGTGTCGACTCTGGAGTCACCATTGCAGTGGTGCTCAAACATTGTTAGAAGAATGTTAAGTGATAAGGTTTCGCTTGAAGTGAAAAATGACCCACTTAAATGTGAATTTGGTGATAGTCTGCTGGAAAAACACGGCAGTGATAGAGCAAAAGATGGTCATGTTGTTCAGAAGATGAGGGAGTTGGGTAGATTTGTACTTGCTGCCAAGTCCCTTGACCACAAAGTGAGGATATTA